>NC_034409.1:46309554-46394743 GCF_002078875.1 Numida meleagris
CCCCGCGGCCCGCCCCGGCGCGAGGGAAGGAGCGCGGTGCCGGCGGACGCCCGCTCTGGGGGTTCTGATCGCCGCGGCGGGCTGAGCGGGGCAGCCGCGGAGAGTGTCCCGTCCTCCCCGCGGCTCGGTGCCCGATGCGGAAAGCTCGGCGGGTCGTGCTGCCTCACGCAACAGTTGGGTCCTGAAAGTGGGAGAAGGGCTGCTCAGGGCTGTGCCATCACTTGACGGCACCAAGAGGGGTCGGCGGTGGGTCGTCGGCTGAACGGGGGGAGTGTGAGTGGGGTGAGGATGAGGAGCCGCCGGCACAGGAGGAAGGCAGAACGCAAGGTGAGGATACACAGGTGGAGGGGCTGTGCAGGTGTGGATGGAGAGAACCCATGCATAGAATCATAGAATCATTAAGGTGGGAAAAGACCACAAAGACCATCCAGTCCAACCATCAGGCCATCCCCACCATGCCCACTGACCAGTGCCACATCCACACGGTTCTTGAACACCTCCAGGGGCAGTGACTCCACCGCCTCCCTGGGCAGCCTGTGCCAGTGCAGCACCACTGTTTCTGAAGATATTTTTCCTGATATCCAACCTGAACCTCCCCTGGCACAACTTGAGGCCGTTCCCTCTCATCCTATCTCTGTTACCTGGGAGAAGAGGTCGACCCCCACCTCGCTACAAACTCGTTTCAGGCGAGAGTGCCTGAGTGATAGAGAGTAGAGAGTGATAAGGTCTCCCCTGAGTCTTCTGTTCCCCAGACTGAACGTTCCCAGTTCTCTCAGCCACTCCTCATAAAACTTGTGCTCTAGACCCCTCACAGCTTTGTTGCTCTTCTCTGGACATGCTCCAGGGCCTCATTGTTCTTCTTGTGGTGAAGGGCCTAAAACTGAAGACAGTACTCAAGGTACGGCCTCACCAGTGCAGAGTACAGAGGGACGATAACCTCCCTGCTCCTGCTGACTGCACTTTTTCTGATAGAAGCCAGGATGCCGCTGGCCTTCTTGGCCACCTGGGCACACTGCTGGCTCATGTTCAGCCAGCTGTCAACTAATACTCTCAGGTCCTTATCCACAACTGATTTGTCCAGTCACTCTGCCTGTAACGATAAATGGGGTTGTGACCAAAGTGCAGGACTTGGCACACTGTCTTGGTGAACCTCACACAATTGGCCTTAGCCCATTGATCCAGTGTATCCAGATCCCTCTGTAGGCCTTCCTATCCCCAGGCAGATCAACACTTCCTAGCTTGGTGTCATCTGAAAACTTACTGAGAGTGCAGTCAATCCCCTCATCCAGACTATTAATGAAGATATTAAGCAGGGCTGACCCCAGTACTGACCCCTGTGGAACACCACTGGGGACTGGCTGCCAGCTGGATTTAACTCCATTCACCGCCATTCACCATTGGGTTGGTGACCAAAGAGTGGCCTCTGCATATTCCTTCCTCCAAGCTCTGTGACCAGGGCAGGGATGAGCTGGGACTTGGCATCTTGAAACTAACATGTGGAGCTCATATTAGAAGCCAAACCTGGGTGAAACATGTCGCCTACTGCCCGGCTGCACCTGGCCAGCCTACACTTTTGTCATAAAAATCTCAAAAATTCAAAAGATCCGATGTACTTTAACCAAAGGCTTGTTCAAAGATCACTGTTTCCTGCGCTGTGGGACACTGTTATAGTTTAACAGAAGGCCCTGTGGCAGATGCAGGGGCAGCAGAGGCTGCTGGTGGGAGAGGTGGGGGCAAAGAGGTCTGGATACCTGCTCACGCTTTGTTGAAAGGAATAGAAATTGATTTGTGTAAAGAAGAAATGTGGTCTTGATTCAAAGCCCACTTTGATCAGGGGTTTGGGATGGGGGCTGCAGCCACCTTCCTGTTGTCTGTTTTGGTACCACGTCATTAATTTGCTCTATGAAAACCTGTCTTGCACTCTTCCATTTCTTTGCAAACCACTGGAAGTCTTCCAACCGTTGTCAAATGAGTAATGAAAACATTTCATTGACTCATCGTGTTTTGAAGCAGCTTGATTCTCATGTTTTCTGTATGAAAATAAACCCATGGATAATCTGGAGTGACGACTACTGATTAAAGCTTCATATTTCCCTGCTTACGTTGCTATTAAAGCTGAACTCTGATATAAGGCAGCACTTCTCAGGCATATGAAGGAAACAAGGGAATCAGAGTGCCGTTACTTTTCACTGTACCCAGTGATCGACTTTTCTGAGCCAAGTGTTTTGCATGCTGGGCCAGTGCATGTGTGGGATTTAGTGTGATTGGAAGTCAGGTCACAGCAGCATTATGGCAATGACAGTGCTGTTCTGCAGGGGCCCAGAGTGAGGATGGATGGAGAGCTCCCCATTGCTGCCCATCCCAGGAAGAAACGCAAAGGGTCAGTGGGGAAGCCGAGGAATAGAGGAGTAGGGAGTGCAGGGGGTACTCCCTGCAGTCCTTTACTGGGAGCAGTCTCTGGGGTAAAACATGGTGCTTGCCATGGCAGCTCCCTTACTGAGCACTGACAGAGCCATGTACCACGCAGTCTGTTGGAAGTCTTAACCCTCTTCCTCCTGCTGATAGCATTGGCCCTGTAATGAAGGAGAGGGTCTCTCTGCATCAATCGTAGAATAGAATCATTGTATTGGAAAAGACCACTAAGATCATCTCATCCAGCTGTCAGCCCATCCCCACTATGCCCACTAACCATGTCCCTCAGTGCCACATCCACATGTTTCTTGAACACCTCTAGGGATGGTGACTTCACTCGCTCCCTGGGCAGCCTGTGCCAATGCTTTACCACTTTTTCTGAGAAGAGATTTTTCCTGATATCCAACCTGTCAAATGGACCTTGTGGTCCAGCATAGGTTCCTCACTAGCTGTGAGATAGGCATTGCTTCCCTTGCTGCCCTCTTTCCAGGCCTGTGGGACAAAAGAGAGGGGCAGGGCTTGTTCTGGCATCCCGAGGGGCTGGGAGCTGCTGCCCTCTGGCAGGACTTTGCTTCAGGAAGGAGGTGGAAGCCCTGGGGCTGACTGCAGCATAGCATGGGCTCCAGGTGCGCTTGGTTCTGCCTATCTATTGCTCAAAAAACCCACACCCAAATATCTATTTTCAACAGTACATCTTCTAGTTCTGTCATCTTACTGGAAGCGAGGACTGAGTTGGCATTTATTCCCAAACTGAAGTAGTTTGCAAACCACATCAATTATTTCTCATGTGCAGCTGTTTTATCCATACACTGTGGCTCCAGGCACTGTAAGGTTTTTTTCCTCTCTCTCCCTCTCTTTTTACCATACATTTTGGACAAGCAGGAATGAAGGGGAACCAGCTAATCTGCATACATCCCACTTACAGAGGATTCAGGAGAATAAAAAGCAAAGCACGAGAGAGACAGAGGTGAAGGGACTGGCCGCAGAGAGAGAGCTGTTTGTAGGCAGTTGGCGTAACCTCTGCTGGGATAGAATTTAGCTTTGCATCTGTTCTTCCCTACCCAAAATTATTAACATTTGTTCAGCTAAATTGTAAAAAAGTAATGCATGTGATACAGTAGTATCGTTAGTGCTTCCTATGGTCTTTGCATCTGAGGGGACTTAAGTATCCTTACCAGAAAGTTAAACATCTGAGGTAGTTGGTGTATACTAAGGAAAGTGGGAATAACAGGGAATGCGGGGTAAAGAGATGCTGTTCTTGATCAAACCATAAGGCTCTTTTTAAAATTTGAGCTCTAGTGTGTTAGAGAAGTCTGTCTATGTCTATATCCCTCTCCTTAGTATGAGAATCTCAGCTCCGATGCTGCTTTGGGTTGTTGGCAGACCTACTCTGTTCTAGACATTGTTTTGCTTTCTGCTGGATGTACACGCAGTGTGACATCATGGCTATTTCAATATCCTCTCGTTTGCTAGGCAGAGAACAAAGCCATTTCATACTTAAGATTCCTTGACCCATATGAGGCTGATGTACAGGAGAATGTGTGCAGTAAGAGTATGAAGACCCAGTGCCAGAAAGAGCTCATGCTAGGCTAAGGGCACTTAATTACAGTCAGACTTCACAGTAAAGGTTATTTAGTATTACTGAGTATTGCTGAGTGCTGGCATAATTTATATGGAAAACACATCTTAAAAGGGGAAATTCTTCCATTTGTCTAGCATGCATCTAGCAAATTATCTGCAGTACATCACATAGTCAAATGATTTACCTCGCCAATGGAAATGGCAGACCACTTAGCTCTTTAAACTAGAAGGGTTTCATAAACGCGGAATGTGCCGCGTCTGACAGTATAAGGGAGCAGAGCTATGGACTCAAGTGGCACGTGCACATGGGTCTGCATTTAGTCCAGTCACCATGTGGCTGTTTTAAAGCTTGGATCACTAAGGAGCTTTTAAATGTCTTTTTTTGTTGTTTTGTTTTTTTTTTCCTTAGATGGTTAAATGTGACAATGCTAGTTTTTCACTGTGTCTGTGGATGTAGGACATGTATGGGCAAGGAAGACACTCAGGGAACAAACTTATTTCTAGCTGTCTTATTCTGACATACATTAAAGTTTCTTCATAATTTCTCCTGCAGTTGAAAATTGAACAATAAGCTAAACTAGCCTTTATTTTGCTCCTGCTTTCAGCTAGTTTTGGTAAAAAATAACCATGCTGTATGTAGCAATGAAGACATAAAATACCAGCATAGCCTGCAAAAAGCATGAACATCTGTGAGGGAGTCTTCCAGGGGGTATCTCCATTCTCTTCGAAGCAACTCTGAATTTCAGGCCCTAGTGTGTGTGCCTCTAATTCACATAATCCAGCAGGAACGTGGAGATCTGGACACGTTTTGCAGTAGATCCCAGAAAAATGACAGATTTTTACGAGAGATCCTGCAGACCATATGCCTGTACCCGAGAGATTCAGATGTTGGTTCCTAGAAGCTCTTGGAGGAGAAAGACAGCTTCACTCTGCACATCCACTTCTCACCCACTGTAGATCCAAGCTGATCCTGGAAATTCACAGGAGTGTATAGGTGCTACAGGGCTGGGAGGCCCAAATGTCCATGTCAGTTCTGCAAACAGGCTTTGGGCACTGCTGAGACTCATGCAAGACTCATTTTGTTTGAGTCTCACGTAAAGACACCATATCTATATGCAGCCAAGTGCACTAATTAATCTAGGTTTTTCAGCAAGGACATGTAGGCTTATATAATGACATTTCAACACACAAGCCTTATTTATGCAATTGTTTTAAACTCTGCTGAAATCTGTGGGGTGATTTTGATAGCTAGCGGCCGAAGATTCTGCTGGCACCTCCTTCAAGTACTGCTACTTGATATTGTGACTGTGCTTGGAAGGGGAGGAAAGAGCACGCAAAAAGGGAAGGATACCATCCAGGTGCTGCTTTAAAACAGCCCTGAAACTCTTACTCATAAGAGCATGCTAATTCAATGGCAAACTGGAACATTCCTACAATATTTTTGAAGAAGTTCAAGTTGCTATATGCTTAGACTGGGACATGCCAAAAAGGGGGTGAAGTGGAAGAGTTTAGGTTTATTTTTTTGCCATTGTTGTTGACCTGGTTCCCTGCCAGTTTTGTTGTTTAGCTTTAGGTGAGGTCTCTGCATGGGATCAGCTGGCACACCTGTCCTTTTATGGATGATTGCTTTTTATGTTTATGTTGGAGAGATTCAGCTTGTTTGTTTACTGAGACTGCTGGAGGTCCATGGCAGACATTACATAGCTGCTCCTCATATCTGAGATATCTGAGCTGTCCCAATGGTGCATCCCTGAAGTCACTAAGGGTCAGATGCCTCTATAGCACTTTAAGGCCATGAGACTATAATTTTCAAGAAGGTTGAAACCACATACCTAGGACTGAGTTAGTAATCATTATTTTGGTTTTTTTGGGGGACAATCTCACATTAAACAACACCACCACCAACCGAACCAGCCTCTTGTTCTTGAAATGAAAACTTGAGTAGCTTTTAAAATTATTCTTATTTTTGGAGCATCTTTCTGCATATCCTGAGGTGCTGACACTGACGAGAGTCTCTGAGAGTTTTGCTATTTCCCGTTTTCAGTATACTGAAATGCCAAGTTCACAAAGCAGCTGAAGGATGTGAAAGAAGCCCTCACTTGTAACAGTGAGGTACTGGTTTGAGTCCTGATCAGGATTAAATATCATTCTTAGAAAAGAATTCTAATCAACCAGATACTGTAGGCTGAAACGTTGCCTGTGTTTTTCCCTTGCTCCTTCAGATTTGTTTAGCAAGTGTTGCCTTTCTTTCTTACCACCCTCTGCATCCCTATCTCTTTCCCTTCCCTCATTACCTTTCTGCTGTTTTTTATACCAAACTGGTATAACATTTAGTGTAAGAAATTGCCACTGAAGAACATTATACAACTGAATAACAGAGGAAATGCTAAAGCATGGTAGATTGTACTTTTCTGGGTCATGGTAACATTCTTGCGCTATAAAGCGTGAGTTCAGAAGCCACATGATTTGTGGAACTCAAAACCATAGGACAATCACTCTTTGTGGTTTCTGTCTTTATAAAACGAGTCTAGACTTCTTGGAAAGCACCCTATTGATAGCCTTGAAACCCTTCCTTCACAGCATAAGAACAGTACTGCAGTGACAGAGTAACTTTCCATATACCCAAGCTACACCCGAGCTCTTCAAATCTGTATTCATATCCTCACTTGACCTATGTTGTAGTCCCACAGAAGCTGCTGGAGTCTTGTGCCTAAGATTTTGCAAATGAAGGAGTGTTGCAGCGACCACTATCTCTGTCTTTCCATCTAGATTTGTGCTTAGCCTCTGCAAATAATGAAATACAGCAGAATAGTGTCATATTTCCACAATTATGCCCATTAAATCTCTGAGAGACAAACATGGGAGTGGTCCTGGCAGTGCAGGAGCAGTTGGGCAGTTTGTAAATGAATTAATTGACAATTTCCACTTATTTCTCACTGATTCAATTTGCAGAGCAGTTCTGGTACACAGGATCACGCTTCAAGATCCCTAAGCCAGAGGCTCTGCTCCAGGTGAGCGGCACTCTAGCACCCAGAGACACACTTGGGTTCACGCAAACGGCCCGTGGTTCAGGCAGCTCTCAGGCATGTGCATGGCGGGGATGTTACAGTGCAAAGGAAAACCCCAGGACATGCATAGGGTAGGTGCTGCTCTGATCTAATGATCAGCCTAGCATAATGAACTACCTACTCAAGTCCTGACCCTCTAATGTCCTAACCAGACACCTAGTGCTCTCCAGCCTGTTACAGGGAGCAAGGACAACTCAGGGCAATACAGACCAGAAGGTGGCACGATGCCTGAAAAGCAGATGACAGGACACTCAGATTTGCAACACTTCTGTCTGTGGCCCCAGGCCCAGTGGAAATTACATTCCTACTCACTCGAGCACTGCTAAGCCTTTCAACCCTAGTCCTTTAGTTTGAGTTGGATGATGCCAAGGGGATTGGGCCCATTGCCCACTGACAACACAAGCAATGAATTAATGTTCCTTATGCCCTAGATCTTTTCTATAATGGAAAAACTCCTTAGACAGCACCTAGATGGCTGTTCATAGCCTTGGGAACCCATTGTTGGAAAGATGCTGACATGCTGAAGGGAATCCATGCAGGAGTGGGAAGAATGAAAGAGGGAGGGCAGACCTTTGAATAATGGGCAGAAAACCAAATCTGGCCTGGCTAAACAGGTAGTGAAGAGAAACCGTCCACATAAACGCTTGCACGTACATACATAGAATCATAGTATGATCGTTTGAGGTAGTGTAGTGCATGACACAGTTGAGCAAAGAAAACCTGAACTGAATGCCTGAAAAAATGAAATGAAAGAATAAATGAAAGAAATGAAAGGGAGAAGAAAGAAGTGTAGGGGATTTCTAGCTCCATTGTAAAAGTTTTTGATGGATAATATAGGAATATCAAAGCAGTGAGAGATTTATGCTTCCATTTCCAGTTTATATGTCTTTACAGACCATAAGACAGAATGTACTGACCTACGGGGCTGAGATTTTTGAGAAGCAAATAAACACGTACATATTTGCCTATGAATGAACAGTCTATAGCCATAGACAGGATAAAAAACCTTTCAAAGACACAGACCAGACACTAAACCCTGGGGAATATCTCTAACTATCGCCAAATACTTTCATAGTTTTCCATTCCAAGCTTACTTGGCTCTTCACCAGGTCCCAGACATTCTCAGAGATGGTATATGGAATGACTGAATTAAGGCTGAGATAATGTTCTTCCTCAGTTTAAAAACAGAAAGCACCGGAAGAGCATGAAGAAAGATAAGGATTGCTTAAGAGTTAAATTCAGAATGATCCAGCAGTAAATAAGGCTGGGAACTTTTTATAGCTTTGTAATTTTGGCAGAGGATAACATTCTAAACACATTCCTGACAGATGAGATCCCCAAACATCTGCAAAGATATGAGCTGATAAGAGATCCCTAATTCACATTTCATAGAGGACAGATGTAGACATTTCTAACAGCTGGAGTGACTGTGAGACATGGGCAGAGACAGTGACACAAGCTGTCAGAAGCTGAGAGAGGAACTGCTCTCACAGCTGGATGGGAGAGCAAGGCTGCACCATGAAACCCCCTCCACCCATCTGCAAGGGGGTGTCCTCCTGAGCAGAAAGTGATGCAAAGAGATGACAGAGCTCTCCCCGTGCCCTGCCCACTGCAGATCTGAGTGGTGGGAACTTGTTGTTCTAGCTCCAGGGCAGTGGTATCCTAACACTCCCACAGAACAGTTTTCAGATAGCCCTCTTTCTTCGTTTCTCCCTGGTTAGTGTTTGAAAATGTGACCCAAGGGTAACAACCACAGGAGTTTCTATAGGAGTCTAAAGGCAGCAACAAAAGCTCTGAAACCTCTCTGACCCCTTGTTATCCCTTGAAAAAACACTACTTTGGGTTTCTAATAACCCCGTCAAGGACACGGGGTTCTTCCTGATCTCCTTCCTATGCCAGGCCCATAGACAGCCCTGTGTAACCACAGCACTCACAGCACCACACAGCCAGCAGGCAGCCAGGACAAGTTTCAGATATGAACTCAGAGGCATTTTGGCTCCTTGTTGCCCTTGCCTAAATATGTCTGAGCGTCTGGAAACCAGGCAGGAGTGGGAACAGCACAGGGCAAGTAGCTCAGATTTTTAATGGGATTAAAATAGGTCTGAAACCAAAGAAGACAAGATCCGGTGATCCAGTGTTGATTGACTCTCCTGAGAGTCAGCCAAGGAAAACATGCCACTGTTCAGAAACACGCCAAAGAACAAAGAGGAGAAGAAGGAGATGAAAGGGAGGATGGCAAAAAAAGCACAAAGCCACCACCTCAGTGCACGCATCTAGCGGAGGTCTGCCACATCAGCACTAGTCTCTAATGAGGTCAGATGGTAAGTCTGATATTAGATATTAGTCTGATTTTAATAAGAAAATGAATCCAAATGAAAATATGTCTAAACGCTTTTCAAGTCATTAATTGCCACTCTAGATTGGATGGAAGCAGATCAAGTTTGGGGGGTTGACACAGTTTTAAGGGACTAGAAGAGGTCATTTTTCTTTCTCCTCCCATTCTCCAATTTATAGAGCAACAGAGCCTTCACATTTGATGATCTAAACTGAAGTATCTCCATTGCCATGTAGTCTTTATTCCTTCTTCCTAATGCGGAAAGGAAAAATAAAAGGAAGAAGCAAAAATGAGTTATTTTTTTTCTGTGAGAGCTGAAATAAAAAAAGTTTCATGCTTGTTCAGATTGTTCAATTTGAGCCATTTCACTAAGAATTCTATTCTAAAGTATTTCAACAGAAAATAATATTCATTTTGATCTACTGTCTTAATATACATATGACACGTTCCCCCTTGCTGCAGCAGAATGTCAGTAATTCTGAGCAAGCTTTGCCATTCTTTGAAAGGCAAGGAGAGTTGTGGGACCCATTATTTCTACATTTCATAAACAGCAATGCAGAGACAAAGAAAGTAATCACATTATCCCATCCTACACAAGGAGACAGGGCAGAATCGAGAGCACAGGTTCACAGCAGAGGCGGGAGGAAGGCTAACAGCAGCTCATTGGATTGCCATTGTGAAGGGTTGCTCTCTAGTCTTCAACTTCAGTGTGCTGATTTACATTTTCTACTTTGGGACAATGTTTTTTTCTTCAGTGAATTCTTGGCATTATGTGCGTTTGACTGTGGCCTCCTATGCACAGCAGTTTTGTATTTTGTGAAAAGCAGCGTCCATTGGTGCTGAACTCTCTGACAGCAGATTTCAGTGCTCAGTAAGCAGCAATGATTGCTTGTATTTCTGAAAGCAAGAATGGATACTAAGCACAGTTTGGGTTTCTTTTTCAAGATAATTAAAACAAAACAAAACAAAACAAAAACCTCCAAAACAATCCACAACAAAATACTAAATCCAGAAAGAACAACCTCTGAAACACAGCAACAAGTTTGCATATGTCCACGTTATAACCACATTCGTGATGTTGCTGGGACATGCGGTGATTGACTTTACAATACCATGGGCTCTCGGTGTAAGAATTTTAATTAACCTTAAGTTAAAGGTATAAAACTTGTGCTAGCTTGTTCCAAAGACCTTTTGTAATATTAACTGACTTATGTCAAACATTTTCTGCCAGCTATAAGGTTTATCATAAATCACAAGAAATCTTGTAATCATGTAGATCTGAGCATTATGTCTCCCCAAAGCCCCTTTCATAATGGGAAATACTGCCTTATGTTTTTTAATGTCTTTCTTTCCTCCCTCCCTTGGGCTGTACTTTTTTCCTTCTTTTGTCCTTTCTAGAGAAATTAAAGCTTTCCTTTTGAATGACTGGAGAAAATCAACCATTTAGTTAAAATGTTTCTGTCTTCTTTGTCTCCCTGTAATAGAGGAAATTTCCTTTCACCTGCACAATTATTTAGTGCACTGGACTCCACACTTACCATTTATGTTCTCTCAGTAATTTCTCACATGAAGTCCTTCAGCAAAAATGGGTGTGAGTAATCTTACGGAAAAGATTGCTAGACCCTGGGGACATTTAGCCCAAGGACGAACCCCATTCTTGCAAATGACTAACATCACAGCCATCCAAACCAAAATACCAGAACCATGCAATGTTGTGTGTTGGGGCAGGTTCTTATAAAGTTAAAGAGATTTCCTAGAAGCTGCCCTCCTTCTCATGGATCCTCAGGAGGCCCAGGGCAGCTGGCTCAAGCATGGCTGGAGCAAACCGGGCTATGTCCCTATTCACAGAAGTTCATTCCCCTGGGCAGTGAGTGCCTGCTGGAGCTCTGCAGTTCAGTCCCTAACACTAAACAAGTATGTGAAGCAGAAAAAAAGAGATGCTGCCATTAGCTAAAGCCAGCGGATGGCTGTCTATAAGGGAAACCCACCCAGAACCAGCTGACAGGAGAGGCCTAGTCTCAGATGACATTACCACTCTGTGGTGACTCAAGGCAGGCAGCAACTTTGGCTAAGCTGCTTGCAGCAGTCATTGGGATGTGGCTATTTACTTGTTTTGGATCAAAGCATGAAAGGAGCAGCTGCTGCAGCCTCTTCAGTTTCAAGAAAAGTCTTGCCAGAGTGTGCAAATCTGGGGAATATATCTGTGCGAGGTTCGCAGGTCAAGTCCCATACTGGGGGCTTTGATATAATTCTGCAGCAGGCCAAAACCTCTGTTTCAATCATGTTGCTTCATCTCTTTTCCCTTCCCCTTCAAAGAGTGCTGGTCACATTGCTGGATAACATTAAGCTTTGAGGCTGGTCTGATCCAATGAGAATCCTTGATGAGAACAGCTGGCTGTTACTCAGAGCCACCTCAGTGTGTGAGCCTGACCTTCAAAGACGAGTGAGCCTGGGTGACACTGTCAGATCATCGCATGAGATAGAGCCACATGAAGCAATTCCACAAAGCAGGACCTGATTCTTGGGCTCTGCTCCAGAGCCTTGTTGAATGTCGAGCTTGGGCCTTGAAGTACCCTTGAAGTGCCACGCAGCCATACAAACAGGCCTTGAGCAGCAATCAAGTGACAGGCAGGGGCCTAGTGCCAGCGCCCTGCTGATCCTCTGGTCAGAGCCTCTCAGGACAGTCATGCAGCACACAGAGTGTTATTTTGAGAAAGAAGACTGAAATGTTTTTTGTGTTTGTTTGTTTGTTTTTGTGTACTTCTTGTTTGTTTAAACATTCACTGGCTATCTGGGCAAATCATTTTCCAGCTAAGGATGCTCTTCAAAATGTTGGCTACTGTGTTCTGCTGATGGATCTTGGGGATTAGGGTGCCTGGCAAGTGAGCCCGTGTGGCTTCTGTTCCCCTAGGCAAACACTGATGTTTCCTAGCATGAGCAAGTTGAGTGGTGAGCAGTGACTAATGAACAGCTGGTATGAATTCTTGACGCTCCTGGAATCCAGAAATATGTTGATGAATTCTGGCAGAAGCCCAAGTATTTGCAAAGTAATGACTAAGGTGGTAATGAACTACAGCTGACTGGTTTGTTCATGCTCAGAGGCTCAGCAGTTTATCCAGCATTTCTGGCCCAGTTCTAGGTCACCTCTTCATGTCTGGGAGGTAGCTGATGTTGGACAATTCTATAAGCACCACTGTGAAACAAGGACCCTCAGGAAGACTTGTGCTCTATTTCATTGTGTGCTTGCTCCATCTTAAGGCAACCACGATTTTTTGGCCTGTGTAAGGGCTCAAACTCCCTTCCTAGCTGCAAGGCAAGGTATGAAAGCAGCTCTACAAACAGTGACCCAGGGGGTGAAGGTACCATAAAGAAAGGCAGAATCTGAGCATCAAATTAGGGAATGCCAGTGGTCTCACCTTGTGCAAGGAGAAGCACAGAGAAGACTAAAGCTGACGAAGGAGACAGGGAGACTGCCAGGGGATTTAAGGCTTTAGTCTTAGATAATTCAAAACTGGGATTATACTCTAAAAATACAACCTATAAATTAAAAAAAAAAAAAAACAGAAAAGGAAGGAAAAAATTACTCTAAAAGCATAGCTTCTATATTGCAAACATACAGAAGCTGACAGACACCAACAAATCTTGCCCCCTCCGCTAGGTCAACTTTGAAAATGGGATTTAGAGTCCTTTAAGCATTTCTGAACACTCTGCCTCCTGATGGGGCATGTACTAGATTTATAACTATGCCCTGATTTCTGTAGGGTTTCTCTTGCTGAGTGCAAAGACAAATATGATCAGAACGTCCTTCAGACAACCTTCCTGCAATAGCTGGGGACATATCTGGATTGTATTCACAGACTCTCATGGAGCAGATACATTTAATATTGTGAAGACATGCACATTTCCCAGGATGAGCTAAGAATGCAGACCACAAATTTTGGGGAGTAGATTCATGCAACCATCTCAAATTCATCTAAGCTCAGCCTGACAAATAGTTTTGCTTTCCCTTTTCCTTTCTCGAAAGGGATTTATTCCAATGATAAATGAATTTAACTGGCAGGCAAACCGCAGATGGGTGAACATGAAAGATTGATGTAGCCAGATGGAGTCATGTTTGTTTTAATCTGCCATCAGCAGGCACAGTAGTGACAGCCTTTTCACGCTGTTTTACAGGAACCAAACGCTCTGTAACTTGATTGCAATTATATCACAAGAAATAAGAAACCCCAAGAGATACAGTGATAACAGTGAGTGTGAGGCAATGACAAGGTAACACTGCTACAGAGGGGACAAAACACTTCCAGAAATTGTTGAATGTGACCAACTTAAGGGCTGGGAGGGACAGGTTGAAATGGGAGAGCACTGTGGGGCTGCTGGCCCCCACCAGCCAGCAGAGAGGTCACTGTGGGCCTTGGGAGCTGTGAGGAGGTCTCTGAGCATGGCCACAGGTGCAGGATAAGCAAGGAGGGGTCTTCCCACATGCTAACAGAGCAGCCTGAGCCATAAGGAGAGTGGGAAAGCAGAAGAAAGCTTGGGCATTCTTCACAGAAACAAAGCCCAGAGGGCTCCTGGGCTGTTGTGAGAAGAGTTCAGCTGGGCCACTTGCTGCTCCCAAATGACCATGGTAGAGTGCACAGGACCAGCCTGCTGCTGGAAGCAGCTGGAGGTGTGCATAGCCATGCTCCTGCCTGGCACCAGCCTTCCTTGTGCCAAGATGAGTGGTCCGCTTGTGTGTGGAGCTGGAGGGGAACGCAGGCCCAAAATAGCAAATGGTATTTCTCAGCAAGTGGCATTTTTCTGCTGCTACAACTGCTTCCCCTTGTTCGGCTATAGGAAGGAGCCCACAGCTGTAAGCAGAGCCCAGCATGAAATCCATGGTCCACAGCTCTTCCCCCAAGCAGGCGGCCCTTAGCCAGGGTTTCCCGCCTGCATGCAGCGGTTCTGGGCCATGGCAGTTGTACGCCTGAAAGCCCTTTTTCTGTGAGGTCTCCACAATGGAAGCCTCCCTCACTCTTCCTGTGTCCAGATCAGGGGCTCCCAGAAAAAGAAAGATGTGGAGCTGTTGGAGCAGGTCCAGAGGAGGGCCATGAAGATGCTCAGAGGGCTGGAGCACCTTTCCTATAAAAAACAGTTGAGGGAGGTGGGCTTGTTTAGCTTGGAGAAGGCTCTGGGGAAACCTCACTGTGGCCTTCTGGTACTTGAAGGGGGTTTATAACCAGGAAGGGGAACAACTTTTTACATGGTTTGATAGTGACAGAACAAGGAGGAATGCCGTTAAACTAAAAGAGGGGAGATATTGGTTACATGTTAGGCAGACTTTCTTTACTCAGAGTGGTGAGGCACAGGGACAGGCTGATCAGAGAAGATGTGGATGCCCTATCCCTGGAGACATTCAAGGCCAGGTTGGATGGGTTCCTGGGCAGCCTGATCTGATGGGTGGCAGCCCTGCCCATGGCAGGGAGCTGAAGCTCAATGATCTTTAAGGTCCGTTCCAACCTAAGCCATTCTATGATTCTCCCCAGAGCCCCTGGCACTCCTGTGGCAAAAAGCCCTGACTGTCAGTGCTTTCCAAGAAAAGCAGCAGTGTTTTGCTAAAAGTGCTGGCTGGCAGCAGGTTGGCACTGGGTTTCTTTGTTAAAAGATGACAGAGCTTACGTCTTCCGGGAGAAAGAAAAGTCCTATTGATATAATAATATCATGCCAGGCAGACAGCCCTGCCTGTGTAATCCGCCAGGAGCACAATGGCGTGTTGTGGTGCGGGCATTGTTCCCAGCTGAAAAGTGGCTGTGGTGTGCCTGGCTGAGGACGTGAGCCTGACTGACAGCTCCACAAAAGGAGACGGAGGCTGGAGAGCCCACCTGAGGGCCAGGGGATAACGTGGGGACCCTCGGGGCCGGAGCATCGATTCCTTATCAGAAATGGGATGGGGCCTCTGTTCGGAAAGAACACGGTGGCAGGGAGCCTGCTCAAGCTGATGTTTTCTCCCACTGCAGCAGCCAGACTTTCCCATACATGCTTTGCATAGGGTTATTGCTGAAATCCTGGTATTCCGGGGAAACAGCAAAGCTAGCCAGTGATTACAGTAACAAAACCCTAATGTCACTGAGACTTTTTTGTCTTCCTTTCCTTGCTTTCCTGACTATATAGAAGTATTCACCTTAAACTCTGAAATGTCCCTTTCCTCTGAGAAAAAACACTGAGAAATGTTGGGCATTTGAAGTCTTAATTGTTAATTGGTCATTGACAGTTGCCAAAAGCATTCAGGTTTGTAGTAAGTACTTCATTACTGAGAAGAAGTAGAAATGCAAATGATAGAAAAACATTAAAATGCTGCCTAGCAGGTGGATCTTGGTCATTACAGTTTACTGTTGCTATGCTAGCACTTTTTGTTCATTCAGATATCCTGGAAGCCATAGTAAAAAATGGAAAACATCAACCAAGTTGTGCTAATTATGGACATTGCTAACAACAGAAAGCTTTTTACATTCAAAGCAAAACATATTGATAGTATCTGCTTATCTAGTGTTAGCAACTAGCTTTAGGGGGAGCAATAATATATCTAAATCCAGCAACGTTATATAAACAGAATTAGACATTGTATGCAGAAAACTTGATTTTCACTTTGCATTTTTTAATGACTTCTGCTGTTCAGTGGCTACTGAAAAGATGAATTGGTTGATGCTCTCAGTAAGTGTGATGAATGTGACAGCATTTCTTTACAAAGAATTAAAAGATAGTACTGTGTCATAGGCAGGAATTTGCCTTGCAAGGTGCCCCTTCATCTTACATCTCTCTTTGAGACACTGGCACAAGTTTGAGAGAAATTCAGCTGCGGTCAGGAGATGGTCATAATTCCAAGACATTGACCCTGGCTTGCCTTGGGCCAAACACTGATGCCACATCAAAGATGATGGGCTGAGCTTTCTGTGTGCAGTGTAGCTAGGTTGTTGCTAAAACTTTGTATCAGAAAATTTGCCTCAAATTTTTGCATACTTATCTACAAACCTTTCTCAAATTGCAGAGCATTTGTAATTTCATTGTAAAGTGGTTTATAACGATTGCTGTATTGTAATTACCATTCCTAACCTTACCTATTTGCAAAACCTTCTTGAGGGCTGAACTCAGCTATCAGCTATGCAGTGAGAAATCTGGTTACTACTGCAGTCTTAGTCAGTTAGTTTGTGGGTCTTGTGCCATCCCTTTACAGAAGCTGAGTCATCCAGGGGTGGGAAGAGTATAACAGTAGCCTGGCCAGATGAGTGCTGGGTCTGGGTGGATAACTGGGAAAAATAATACAGGAATGAAAAGCATCATTCTCCTCTTTGGAGGCTGACATTTTAATCAACACCCTTTCTCTAGTAAAACATATTTCAGTATTTTAATGATGACAGCTGAACAGAATCTCCATTTCTCACCTGACTTTAAGTGCATCTGTAGCATCCAAGTCTGAGCCATCAGCACTGTCATTAGGCATTCAAGAGCTGGCATGGTGCAGATGGCAGCACACATGCTCGGTAGAACCAAACTCCCTCTCTGTATTCAGGATAGGGAATTAGAAGATTTAAATGTCATGTAGCCCTAAATTTAAATGCCACATAGCCGTGTTCTAGTCTTCAAAATCAGGCTGACCTTCTCTCTCCACCTGGAAAATAAGCATGAAGTGCTATGCATGCAGTTGACTCAAACACTGCTCCAGATGTTCAAAACAGCGGAGCTAAGGCTGGCTGAGACAGTAGCTGAGTACTGAAAGAAGTGCATCACCTGCAGTCTCTGAGACCACTCCTAGCTAAGACATAACTTTTGACAACTTTCCATCTGAGTAATGACCAGGCCTGAACATGCTTAATTAGTGAGATCTGATGAGTGTAAAGCCTGGGGTTGTATTAGTCTTGCTTCTAAATTTGGACACACACTTTGAACTAGTAATACGGGAATTAAAAGCACCATATAAATGGGATTAGACTTGGCTTGCAAAATCTTGGCTTCTTCGTCTGACGGAATAAGAGACACCAAGAAAACACACAGTTTAGCAGATGTTTCATACACAAATGGCTAGCAACTGGAAAAACACACCTTTCAACATCTACTTCTGAGCATGTAAAGATACGGCATGCCTGGGGTCCTGAGGTGGGGAGCATGCGAGGTGGGAGGAGGCTCATGGGAGGGCAGTGGCACCCTATGGCATACTGGGCACAGATGTCCCCTTCAAAAGGAGGTACCCTTGGTACAGCTCACAGAAGCAGGGGCTGCAAGGCTTCCAGGAGCACCAGCCTACCTGCTGGAGAGCCACAGGGCTGTCCTGCTCCAGTGCCATGGAAAAGCCTGGCATCTCCAGCTATGGAGCAGCCTGGAAGGTGCAGTGTGGTCCAGCCTTCCTGATGTGGGGCAGCTTGGGAAGTCAGAGTTGGTACAGGGAGCTGGAAAAATCCACCTGAGCAAAGCTTCCATGTGGAACAATAATAATAATAATAACAACAAAAAACAGGAAGTATCCAAGAACACATGTTGTGAGATTTACCCAATGGCTCTGGATGTTCCCTGGGTCCAGAGTTCCTACTGTTGGACATGAGAGATAAAGGCAAAGTACCCATAGGCTCACAGCAGCACTGCCACCAGATATAGCAGGGTGATCACTAGAGAAGATAAAACCCCAGAGCCTTCCGCTCAGTGATGTGTTGCAGGGCTTTACTCAGGGACTTTCTTTTGCAACAGGAGTGCAGAAAGAAAATGTGGAACTTGATGGTTCTGAAAATATGTCAGACAGCACCCAAATCCATGCACCATGGATATACACAGTTTTCTACCTTGTATCTATCCTAAGTATAGTTTCATAAGAGAAATTCAAACTTTTTTGAGGAGTTATTTTGTAGTAGAGCACCTTCATATGTATAAATTCAATCTAGCACCTGGGAATCCACGTCCTGATAAGATCTCTTGGTATTAAATAATATTTTTTCCTGTCTTCTGAATATAATAATGGATGTACCTCTGTCTTGCAGCTCTGGGAGCCATGGGTGCTCTTAGAAATGCATGTTTGTATTGCTCCTGCCTAGTCTCCAGCACTATCTCCCTGACCAAGGATGTCCCAAACTAGCCAAAATCCTTTCACTGGCATTTCTACTTAGGAGAGAGCTAAATCCACTTTACGTGCTATTTTGTGTTCTTTTCCTTTCCTTATTTATCTGCAGACGTTTCAGGACTGGAGTAGAGTGCTGAGCACAAATCTCACAGCTGATGAAAAAAAGACAATATTTAATGTAGTTACTGTCAAATAATCCAGTCAAGCCATCCAGACATTTGTTGCCAAACAAGATCACTGAGGCTAAGAGGTTTGTATATATTATTCCCATTTTTCCAAAGAGTTATTTGCCTTGTACTTAGAGCAGTCTGTAAACTATTTTTCTTTATAATGTAAAGGATTTTTACACACATAAAGAATTCTCCTCCATCCTTCACTTTACAGATGTGATTTAACAGTTCTTGCCTTCAGAGATTTTTATCTTGACAGAGAAATATCTGAGGTATCTTAAATATTATAATGGAGGTTAGAAATAGCACCAAGAACGTAGGGCTTTTTAGGCCTCATTCAGCCCGCTGCAGTGAAAGAAATGTTTTAGCTTTGGGAAAGAGTGTTTAATGGTCTTGGAAGGACGTGGTTAAAAGCCAAAAACATCTCCTGGAAGTTTGAGAAACATTCCCTTTTTCTATTTACAGGTTTGTTTTCCCATTGAAAACTAGTTTTAGAGGAACATATTGAAATGTTTGCCATGAAGACTTTCCAAAAATTCCTAAAAGACATTTTGTATGGAGCGTCTGTATTATAAAGTGGGAAGACTGACATCCTGAAATAGCTTTTTCCCTTGTCTTATATTCTTCCATAAGAAAACACACCCAGAAAGTGGTTCTGTTCACACACCAGAAACAGTGACATCAGCTCCTCCCTTTGTCCCAGTGCATATCAGATGAGTTGCATCGTTGTTGCATTCATAAAGGTGGTGGCCCTTAGCATTCACCTCCTCTAAGAGATCATTCTCCTCCATGGGTACCTGCTGACTCACTTCCCTCCACTCTTCTGCCTTTTACCAGACACATTTGGCTTCAAGCATTGGGCTCCACCTCGCTTGCAAATATGTGGTCTGGACCACAGTGAGGAGTACAGATGCACAAATTTTATTTGAGGTTTTAAGACTTGTGTCATGGGAGCTGCAACCAGCACAGTTCTGTTAGTGGCTCAGAGATGCAATGCTGAAATCTTTTCTTGTCTGGGCTATGTCTCTGCTGCTTTTTGCTCAGACAAGTTTTGTAGTTCCTTATACCTTAGTATTTTTGAATCCATTTCAAATTCATTGCTGAAAATGAACTCAGAAAGAAAGTATCCTTTTTTCTAGATTTGACTGTACCACTGGAAGATGTGGTGATGTTAGCTATAGTTCATCCATGTTCAAGTGCAGCAACGATGTCTAATAGCAGCCTTCAGCAACAGTGGAACAACTTACAAAACAGAAGGCAATTCAAATACATGCACTCATCTTCAGGAAGATCAGTATTTTCCAGTCTAGAAGAAATTTCCACACCCGAGGAGATGTTTATTTACAAAGTACTACAGTATGTGTGTATTCACAGTCAAACAATTTTTTTCTTAATAAATGAGGAAGTTATTAGTACTTGAAGTTAAGCTCCCTTGATATTAGTTCGGTAGGCTAGAAATAGACAGCAAAGCTTGTTCTCTGCTACCTCCTGAGTACATAAGCTCAATTCATAAATATGAATTTACTACAGAAAATGAGACACCGGAGTTGTCAGTGAATCTCCTGGAGGAAGGTTTCCAGAGGAGAGCCTCTCAGCTGCCTCCCTTCCAAGACTGTTTTACTATGTACAAGACCACAGCTGCACTCCTGCCTGTGGCGCTGATCTAAATTCCTCCTTCACAAAGTCAGAGTTTCTCCTTCCAGCAGGTGACCCTTCTTGGTGCGAAGGACAAGGCCCTTTGGTGGTTTATCCCAACCGCAAACTCTGACTCTGCCTTTGACAAAGCACACATCCATGTTTACAGCCATTTCTCTGCTCTCCTATTTGAGTGTTCCACAACGGACTGCATCCAGGGGCTTTTTTACATCTTTCCCAAGCTGGACACAGTTGGGGAAAAACATGTGCTGTGTTTACTTAGCAGTATCTCACCACACCCATAGATCACCTCAGCCAGTCTTTTCATTTGGATTAATTTAGTTTTTTTTTCTCTCTCTTTGCACCTTTTTCCAACAATAGCTATGTTACAGGTCAGTGGAACAATACCAGCCATCCCTTGCCAACAGGTGATCTCACCGTGATATTTGTCTGCTGGACTTTCATTTTTACAAGAGTGCAGTTCCTCTTGTTCTCTGGACAGCTTGCATGTGTTGTGAGGTACAATATATTTGGCTCCCCTTTCAACAGTTACAGTTCCCAAAATTGAATGAGTCTGTATTAATTCTGCCTTATCATCTTAATCTCCACATTTGCCTTTGAGCAATTTTTCTGCCTGCGACACACTCAAATATAACATTTCCTACTGATGTCACTGACATGCTCCTCCCTCTCCAGTCCATTAATAAAGTTGTTAAAAACCTTTCATTGGCCTTCAGTATGATTTACTACAGGTTGGTGCTTTCATGATTAAGGGGGACTGTTAGCAGGTCTGGAACATCTCTAGTGTATCTCCATAGTTTCAAGTCCTGCCTACAAGATTGACTGCTTACAAGACAGAAACAATATAATATCACAGTTTTCGGCAGCTGCATGTGGATTAATCCCTTCTCATTTTCCTTCCTTCTTTCAGAAGTTGTTTCTTTGTGATTTTACTTTCCACTCAAATTTTGGCAATAGCCATGATTCTCCCCAGGCCACAGCGTTCATGTCCTTGGAGAGCTGTGGCTCAGAAATTCTTCATTCTTACTGGCAAAGGAACTGAGCAATGGAAACAGCACGCTGTAATAATTCTTTTAACCAATTGCTAAATTAATTAATTGCCTGAATATTTTTTTACTTTTTTTGCTGTCAGATTGAGTCTTGCTGGCATGTTCTTGACAGTGACTCCAGCCCTGGTAGATGATATTTATCAACTGCAATGCTGAAAATTACTTACCTCAGTGAAGCTTTTTCTTGTTTCTGCACCGAAATTTGGAGAAAACTAGTTAAGTTTTCATTATCTACCAGTATAAGCCAGACAAAGACCTCATAAATCAACTGTTTCGCTCTTTCTGATTCTAATGTTTATACTCAAAAATACAGGCAAGAGTTTGTCTTGCCTGTAGTGATAAAGCTACTCCATACTGCTCTTCTTGGATGTTTTGGGTGAAGATTTCTCCTTTGTAAGCATCACTCTCTGAGCTGGAGGTGTGGTAACACCATCCAATGTCAGTCAGAAAAATGGCTCTTTATGGAGAGCACTCCACATCTCCTCCTAGCGAACCAGGGGAAGTGCTGGTTGGTGGCTTTTATAGGTTGTGCCTCAAGAGCAGGGTGAGGAGCAGTGCCTAGGATAGGAAGGAGAGGCGTCTCAGAAATGCCCATCTACCATCATCCAGCGACACACAGGAGTGGGCAGGATCTCATGTATAGTTTTTGACTGGATCAGAATATCAGTATAGTTTAACACACGTGGATTTTAAAAGACAAACTGCAGAGGACAGTGAGTCCTATGTCTTAAAGTCATATTTAATAGAATCATCCATCTTTTCTTAATTTCTTTTCCCAACTGATACATTGATCACGACGGCCTGTTCAAGCCTAAAGAGAAGGTGAGAAAGCATTATGAAAATTAGACACAGAACTTCAGCACTGGGTGACTGCCCTAAGGGTGGACAATATGAGCATGTGTTCTCTGCTGATGACAGCCTGCATCCTCCTCAGCAGCTGTGGTTTCATTGTAGTATCATATGACCCCCTGCTGGCCTCATTTTTCTCCTGAGCATTTCTTACCCTGCCAATTTTTCTGTTTTTCCCCTCAGGATTCTTCACGGAGTCACCCTCCTTTGTGAGGAAAAAAGTCACTTTTTGCAGCAGAGGATCACCCTACACTGACCAGTATTGCCCAGTATTGTTCTGCTCCCGCTGCAGCGTTGGTGGCGATCCCTGGCAGAACCCGACTGTATCTCCGGCTAATGAGTTGTCAGAAATTCGGCTCCGTCCCTCGCCTCCCGGGCAGGTTATTATTATGAGGGCTGTCAGTGGCGGGTGAGGATGGGGCAAGCCGTCCATTCTGCAGTCAGCGGGGAGCTGCGAATCTGTTCACAGGGGATCAGCGGGGTGCTGTGGGAACCGGTCTGCCCTGCAAGCGTCCACCAAGGACGACCATTCAAGTGGGTTCATGGCGAGCTCAGCGCGCTTGCCTCTAATGTATGCCCTAATGAGCCGACGGAGGGTGTTCTGCCTGCCTGAATGTCTTTAGTGTGGCAAAGTGGAGTGGACATTCCCATACAATAGTGGGCTTAAATTCAGCTTCTCACCGACGCCTAATTCATGGGCGGAACGGCTTTTGTGATACCTATAGAACAGAAGTACAGTAGGTCATTTCACTAACTAATTGGAGTTGACAATTGCATATCTGTCCATATCTCAGAGCCATTTACACGCCTCTGGAAATGGAGGAGGCGTTTTGTCTTTCCACATGTGGTCAGTGACTGAGGAGAGAAAAATATAGGTATCCTTTTGTGCTTCAGACAGCGACAGAGCTTTGCAACAAAAAACATATATTCAGACAATGTCTTTTTCACTTTTCTAATGGCAGGTAGAACATTAAGGGTCACCATTCTCACCTCTGTTCTCCATTTTTCAAATGATGCTTTGTTTTCTCCCTCCATGGTTTGATACCCATGCAGGGGAGCCTGGCACCCTCATCACACTTGCCAGTGATCCCACACAGGACAGATCGAGTGCCTTAGTCTTGCACACACCTTCAAGGTGCCATCACCCCCTCAACAATACAATGGAATAATAGTCATAATAACAATGAAAAAAGTTCCTGCTTTACACGTGACCTCACAGCTTGCTGAAAGCCACTTGCTGGACCAGCAGCAAGGATGAGACCAGCCCCAGCCCCACACCTACGCTGGCAGGGTGCATCAAAGCTACCACATGCTGGAGTCTTTTCGGGCATAGTGTGAATGGTCTTCAGTAGACCATTTGGTCCTCAAAACATCAGCCAGCATAGCTGTGGCATTCAGACATTATTTTGGAAGAAGTAACAGTGGTTTGGGCTAACTTGGGAGATTTTTATTTTTAATTTTTAAACAAAAGTTTGTTTTTGTTCACTTGTTGTGCTAGAACCTCCAGGCTTTCTCAGAGCAGCCCTCAACTCAGTTAACAGTCTATTATGAAATCATATAATTAAATTAATGTCGTCTTCTATTCACTGAAAGATTATTCCACATAGGATTGGACATGTTGAAATTGTCTGCTTAATACTTTATGCTGAGACTGAAGGAGAATGGAAATTGGTGTTTCTATGTCTTGGAAGGAGACAAATAAACTTTATGCATTGACCCTATCAACCCAGAAGCAATTCAGTTCTTCTTGATTTGACATGGGGGTTTTCTAAGATGTTCTAGAGACAGAAAGCTGTATATAGCCACACAACAATAAGAACAAAGATGAGGTAAACTGCCACGACTTTTTTCTAAGTATTACTTTGCCTAGAATGAAAGAACTTATGATGTTTTTGCTCTTAGAAAACAATAAGCTGCTGGAAGTGTGGGAAATATGTTGTTTTCTTTCTTTTTTTTTAAAAAAACAAACCAATAAATGGAACACGCGTCAGTAAAGACAGCTCAATTTCGTTACGGTGGTGTGATCACAAAAACATTTTCTACCATGCAACTTTTAATTAGTCTCGCAAAAAATTATTCTGCTTCACTTATACAGAGTACAGTAAATGGCTACGTAAATGCATAGGGAATGAAATAAATACGCTTTGTTCAAATGTGGTGACCTTTGGGTGGGAGACAAAGATGATAAGAGAATGAAGTTTCTTTCTGTTTCCCCTTGTATTTATCATGCAGCAAGTCAATGTTCCCTCATGAAATACAGTAATTATGATAAAAAATAAACTGAAGTGAACTTCTTCACTTCACACTTCAACAATCTTCCAGCCATACAGACGCATTCATGCATGTATGGCTGTCATTTCCAATCCAGACAATTTTTGATAAGCTTTAGCTATTCTGAGGTGCTGCCAGTTTGAGTGACAACCTTGATACCTGCAACTAAATGGTTAATCTGTTCACCATTGTGAATGTAATCAGTGCTCTCTCACACAACAGAATCCCACATTTTTCTAATGTCTGAAGTAAAATGGTTGTTAGTAAATAATATAGACTATACATACGCATTATATGTAGTACATAAATATATATCAGTACGGATGGCATTGACTGCATTGTTTTGCAGTATTGCAGATACATATATAAAACACATATTAGATCTGAGAAAATATGGAAAGTGCAACATCTTTAAAAATGATATAAAATGGATCTGCTTTTGCCATAAATATAATTGCACGATGCTTTTCATTACAGCAACATTTCAGATGTACAACGTAAGTCTGACTCATCCATGCTCTATGGATTTTTAGTGCAATTTAGCATCCAGTTCCCATGGAACTCAGGGGCATTCTGCCCTTGAAAGTACAGTGATTACTCTCATCCAGCTGCTATTTAAATGCACTTGAGATGATGTGTACTTCCAAATGTGAATAATGCAAAAACATCGAGGCAAAGGTTATGTAGACAAAGGGTATTCCATTTCCCTCATTTGCTAAAGACATTACAGCTCAGATCAATGTGCTTAGCATGCACGTTTTGGCCCATTATCTGAGGTTTGAGTCAGACTGGCAACATTACAAATGTTATATTTTTCATTTGTGTGATACCCACATATCGATTCTGAAACATTGATTCTGCAGTATTACACACTGATACTGCAGCATTTTTCATGTATATTTTATTTGCTAATGTTGATTGCTCATTAAAAAAAAAAAACATTTCAGGCAAAAGAACACCATTTTTCAGAATTAAGTCACTGGAATTCTGACAAACTTAGGACTACAAATAAAGGAACCATAAAGAAAACCTATTGCATGAATTGTATGTCACAGAAATGAAGATGGGTTATTCATAAACTCTAGAGATACTTCACAAAAACACATATTCTTAAGTCTGGTACGTGTTGTTACTACAATGTTGTAAAGGTCACTGTCAGCATGGCCCGTGGAAACACCCCTCCGCAGACCGGTGTCTGGCTGGATACTACGTGGTGAACAGCGTGGTGGCAGCCAGGCTTCCAGCTGAACAGTGCTGCAAATTAAGCTGAAGAAAGACTGTTCATCTGTGGATTTGACATCTCTTGTTCAATATGTTCTTAATGGTATCATTTAATCCTCAAAATCACCTTTCCCAGCAATAAAGAATGATAACAGGTTCTTTTTGGAGTAATTCAGGAAGAATCCACAAAATCACAGGTGAGCTGAAGCGTTTTATGTCCACTTCACAGAAGCATGTAAATCCATAAAGTGTCACAGGTATGAACTAGCCCCTTTCTCCTTCTAATTACATATCTTTAACAATCCGTCAGAACAAGTAGTCGCTTGCCTTCTGTGAAGCATCATATAAAAGGAACACAATATCAGTCCATCACAATCTACAACTGATCAAACAACCCTAAGGACAGTTTTAGAAATAAAACGTGTCAGAAAATACTTGACGTTAAGCACGGATATTGTAAACCTTTGCCTATCATACAGCAAAAAAATGGTACCACATTTTCATATCTAAGCTAGTGTTCATTACATATAACCCACATTAAACAGATATGTTTATTAAGTAAAGTTGGTAATGTTATTATTAAGGTTTCACTGCTTTCCACTCTAAGCTCCTCTTTTTTAGCTGCTTGTAACTCTGGCAGACTTGAGCTGTCTGTATAAACATTTACAGGAGGTAGATCTCTAGAAAAGCTTTCCTGGAAAGAGGGAAATCTGTGCCAATCTGATATTTTTAAAGAAAAATTCAGCCAACAAGGACATTTCCAAGAACGGTTCTTGGAGGGAAAAAGGTGAGTTTCTCCTTATTTTAAAAAAATATAGCATTTTTTTTTTCTGGAAAAATGTCAGTGAGCTTTGGAGCAAAGACTTGGATGTCACAATAAATGGTCCTTGTTAAGGGTGTACCTTTGGAGATGCTTGTGAAAATCTGCTGAGATGCGGCCACCCCGCTAACCCCTGAATGTATTCTGCTTCTCCAAATAATAAGTCTGCACGTGCTGGTGGGAGCGAGCTGGCTCAGATCGCACCGTCTGCTTGTTGGCAGAGAGGCAGGCTTCAATTGTTTTTGTTACCCAAACTAGCTTAAGTATCTCTATCCTGCACTGCAGTAAACAGCGCAGTCAGGGTCCAATCTCCTCCTCACTCCTCTGGTCAGTCCCTACAAGTGCACCTGCCACCACGCTCCTGCGCAGAAGCGTTGGTCACCTACTGACCATCCCCAAACCTGCTTATCTCCTGACCCTTCCCATCACCTAGGGAGTTAGCTGCCATAGCAAGAATGAGCAGGAAGACAGTGACTGGAAAGAAGCTGAAAATAGGCAGGGAATGACTCGTACTCAGAGGCAGAAACAAGAGGCAACAGGAGGATGTCCACCCAAACCTTTGCTCTGGAGAAGAAAGACACCACATTGAGGTGAATGTCTCCGAGCTAATATGATGCTGCTGAGCCCATTCATGCTCCAGTGTAGGCAGGTGAAAGCAGCTGCTACAAGGGCCACAAAGGACTCTCATGTTGTGATTCCCCATGTTCTTTTCTGTCCTTTGTGCCATCTGCCTTGTGTGCTGAGTTCTCATTCACTGGCCATTCCCACAGCCAACTCCTCATTCCCATGACCCTTCCTATCTTGGGCAGGCAAAGCCTGTGGGGTTTGTGGGGTCTGGGAAAAGCTTGCCCACCTACACAAACTCGGACTCCTGCCAGCTGCAGGATGGCAGTGGGACTCTCAGGCTGTGCTTGCTAGTTACTGTGTGGAAGCTCTTCCTCCACTCTACTCCATGGGGCTGTTCATACAAACATGCCTGGCATTACAGTGAGCCCTTGCCTCTCCCTAACCCAGAGAGGCCCTCACTAAAGCCCCACTAGCTTAGTGGAAAGGCAGAAGGCACTGTTCTCAAATGCACGGCAGAGATTGCTGCCTTCCAGCTGAGACATGGGCCCTGGGCTCAGGTTCAAGTCAAACATGAAATGCAGACATAGCCTCTGGAACACTTTCAGAGTCCAGGGGGTTGGGGATTTTTTGTCTGCAGCCCCTTCCTGGAAGGCGGCTTTCTGCTGCCCCAGGACCAGCACCAGCTCCCCAGGGAGAGGCACAAGCAGCCAGCCACGCACTGCAGAGGCTCCCACCCCAAATCCCTCTTCCCTTCAGCTATCACAAGAATAGACATATCTGGCCAAATTAATAAAGCCACAACACATTCAGAGCCCTGCAGCGCCATGGAGGTTGTTCAGGACATATTTGTTCCTACAGCTGCCAGTCAGCCTTGATGACTCAAAGGTTTCTTTGGGAACTGTGTTCTTATTTCTCTGCCTCATTGCTACAGAACATTGTTTGGGCTCAGAGTTTTCAAAGAAGTTCAGGGATCCTAGATTTAGCTCCTTCTTTCAAGCCAGCAGCACTTCTCTCTCTAACTTTCTCCTCTAGAGCTAGATTCCTTCTGCTGTCTCTAAAACAATGAGGGAACCTCTTGTACAGCATCTTATCTCCCTTGATCAGTGGTCCCTGGTGACCCATGCACTCATCCAACAGTCCCATTGCTTAACCACTTCTTTCTCTTCTCTCATCTTCTCTCCTCCCTATCCCAAGACGCACTGTTAAAAATGGCTTTCCTCTGTTTGTTTGGGTACCTGTTGGTTTGAGAGGGCTTTGCCATGAATAAAAGATCGTCAATATTTTGAAACTACTGGTAGGCTTATATCCCCATCACTGGAATTTCGGCCATGGATGGAGGTAAAAGGACAACAGAAGAAGCAGATAAGCTCCTTTGTTAATACAGTCCACCACCAAACACAGAGTCTCCAACATCAGACAGGTTTGCTGAGCCCTGCTCAGATTTCTCAAAACACTATGTGATTTGAAGCCAGCTATTAGTTTGTATTAAGAAGTTTGTGTGAAAACACAGTTTCCAAATTCCTTCCTCACAATGGTTGGTGTCCCCCTCTCTTTTTTTTCCGACGCACAGAAGAATTCCAGTTTATTATTTATACAGATCACTTTGTTTTCCTCAGTACATAACTTCCAATTCATTAATGTCAAAACATAAAAGAAACAAAAGCACATAAAGCAACAAAAGTTTTCCCCAAACCAGAAGATAACAGCTGATAATTAAGGAAGTCCCATTATTTCTTGGCAAAGGAGTCCGTGTTTTCAGAAGCACATTCTTAAAGGGCCTCCCTTTAGTGTAGCTGCATAATTCGCATGAATACTATTTGCATGAACAAATAAAGGTTTTCAATATGCATAAAAAGGAGGCTTTAATGTTCTCCTAATTCCTGTACAATACCCATTCCGTGGCATTCCCAGCACAGTTCGTCCTGGTGAAAGGTTCATGGCACAGCCACACTAGAAATCCCCTCGCAGGGAGCAAAAGATTTTTATGACTTCCCCAAGACCTGGGCTCTTGTTAGTGCACCATCCCCCAGTCTCATTTGAAACCATCAGTATTTAGGAAAAAGGCTCAGTGATGCCTTGGATTCTCTACACCTCTGAAACACAGCTTGGCTTGGTTATCAGCAGTGGAGGTCTCAGAGAAACTGCAAGGACAGTAAGGGCAGCAGCAGGCTCTTGCACCATTTTGTCAGTTTTAAATCAGAGTCTCAGGTTCATCCATCATATACCAGGGCTAGCTCTGTGCTGCCCTGACACACTGAGTTTGTCTTGATTCCAACTTCTCCCTGAAGGTGAAGACAGCATGGGAGCTTCATCCCATGGTGTCTTCAGTGTGATGGTTACAACTCCAGTGGAGATGAACTGTGTGGCATCACAACTTGCTCAGTGTGGAGAACAGCGCAGCAGAGCAAAACTCTTATACACAGGCATGAGGAAAAGCTCTGGGATGTTCACCCAATGCACAGTTCAGAAGCTGGAATATGGAACAGCTCTGGAACTTTCCTTAAGTAATGTGTTTATGACAAGCAGCATGGGGTTATTGCAGTGAGCTCCTGAATACCTCTGGACAGCTCAGCTTTCTCTCAGCAATGTGAGAGCACAGAAGCCAGCCCCCTCTGCTGAGTATTCGGGTGATACGGTGTGTTAACGATGACAGTGAGCTTTTGCTCTTAGACAGATAACGCTGTCTAAGGTATCCCTCCACCAGACGTGCTGCTGCTGTCAGAAGTCCAGCTGCTTAATGCATTTCCTTAGGAACAAAGTGTGGGCAGTCGTGCTAAATTCCAACCGAGCTGTACAAGAGAATCCTATCCATCCACCCAAGATCTAAGGTTTGTATTAATCTACTACAAAAGCACTTTCCTGTTCATTTCCCGTTGAGCAACATCCTAAATACCCTGGGCCAAAGGCAGAAAAGAATGCAAACTATTACTTCCCCTATTACACGAGGAAACACAAAGAGGACAAAAGGTGAAATTCACCCCTCTGCTGAAGGCCACGAGAAGGCCCATGTAAGCAAACCGTCTCTGACTGAGAATGACTCAGTCAACAAAGTAAACAGCAAATTCCTCATGAGGGGAAAAAAAGAAAAACCTGTTTTTTTTCCTGATTAAAAAAGTTATCCAGTTACCTCCACCAGATGTAGTCATGTGTTCTGTGCTTTCAGTACATCTTTCTACCCTACCAGCAGGCAACATCTCATCCATAGCTGATGTGGTTACTGACACGTGAATTCCTGCACTGATTATGAAACCAGAATCTGAGCACTCCTACTCTTGCCTATGACTCCAATATTGACACTTACGACCCTGAGAAACGCTTCTATTTTCTGGTAATTTTATAACAATAGGGCTGGAATATTTAATCATATATCAGAAGAACTGAGTGTATAAAGAAATGAATGTAGTTGGTCCTGTATTTCTTGGTACACAGCTTTCTAGCTTTCCCAACACAGGTAGGAGACATTATGATAAAAGTTGGTTCAAAATCTAAAAATAAAAATTGCTGTTTACAGATAAAATACTAAAACTCTTATATTGTCATTCACAAATATACTTTTAACAACTGTCAGAAAAGTGCAAAAAAGACTTCCACAGCACTTTATCCAAGAGAGTCATGCTGGACTCAGTGCATTCTGCCACCTCGTGCGTTATCACTCCAAGTTCACTATTCCTTACAGCAAGGGGCATGAAAAAAAAAGCTGTATATACAATTTCCCACAGTGTTTATGATTTTCCTACATAGTCTCAGCACTAGCTTCCTTGCAGAAAACTTATAACCAATTCTCTTTCAACTGGTGCCCAGTGAGTCTTGCTGTCAGAAACACTATTAGCTTAATTTCGATGTTATCTCTGTTGACCAGCCCATACATGAGGAAAATCACACTGACTATTAAGGACCACAGAAACAAATATGAGTGTATTTTTGATAAATGTTTGCTAAGAAGAATCCTAATTCCCACTCTTATCCTACCCATCCATAACAGTATTGAAACCACTGTGTGTGGGGACATTCTGGATCTGGAGAAGACACTAAGCACCCAGATTCAAGCAGGTGATGATGATTTTGCTTTCCATACAACAGCACTAGCCTGCCCTTTGGAAGGCAAAGTGCACAAAAAAAAAATGATCAGTTCTGTTACAGAAAGGTTAGTAACTGAATGTACGTTCTTCCACAGGCAGCATCCAACATATTAAAAATAGAATATATTTAATATAGTTATGTTTCTGCATGTTCACACTGTGGCTTATGACGACATTAGACATAGCTCAGCACAGACATTAACAGAGACATGACAAATTAGCACTCGGTACAGACTGGCTCACTTATTTGCCTGTCAAAGGATGGGAGTTAAAAATGCTAAAGCAGCAGGGCCAAGGTTTCATGATTGTGAGCAGGTGATGCTCTCTACAGCATCTTCTTCACTGGGAGTCAAATGAGACCAAAGAAAGCACTCACACAATGGCAAGGACGAAGCCTGTTTGTCTTTTAAACTCCTTCATCTTCTCTACATGTACACAAATCGATGTAACTAAACTTTCATCATGGTGGTGAATAGAGTTAAATCCAGCTGGTGGCTGGTCATGAGTGGTGTTCCCTGGTGGTCAGTATTGGGGCCAGCCCTGTTTATATCTTCACTGATGATCTGGATGGGGGAATCGAGTGCACCCTTAGTAAATTTGCAGGTGACACCACATTGGGAAGAAGTGTCGATCTGCCTGGGGGTAGGAAGGCCCCACAGAGGGACCCGGATATGCTGGATCAATGGGCTAAGGCCAATTGTGTGAGGTTCAACACAACCAAATGCCAGGTCCTGCACTTTGGTCACAACTCCATCCACAAACCCATGCTCCAGGCTTGGGGCAGTGGCTGGAAAGCTGCAAAGCTGAAAAGGCTCTGGGGACTGTTAGCTGATGGCTGGCTGAACACGAACCAGCAGGGTGCCCAGGTGGCCAAGAAGGCCAGCGGCATCCTGGCTTGTATCAGAAATAGTGTAGTAACCAGGAGCACAGAGATGATCATCCCCCTCTTCTCTACACAGGTGAAGCTGCACCTCGAGCGCTATGCTCAGTTTAGGGCCCCTCAGTACAAGACATTGAGGCCCTGGAGCGTGTCCAGAAAAGGGCAGCGGAGCTGTGAAGGGTCTTACGAGGAGTGGCTGAGGGCACCGAGATTGCTCCGTCCGCAGGAGGCTCAGGGGAGACCTTATCGCACTGTGCGACGAAGTCCTGCAGCAAGCTGCCCGCTTACGGCACAATCACGGCGCAGGGAAGCACTGCCACCTCGTGGAAATCCGTTTGTCGGGAAAGAAATAGCAAGCGCTGGCCAGGCTGAAAGCAGTCCCCAAAGCTGCGAAGTCTGAAGGTAGAAAATAACCGACACCCTGCTAATGCAGATAAAGATACACTCCTTCGCCCTCCCTACACAGCCCTCCCCCACGTTTCTCCTCAGCCGACAGAGCAAGCTGGCGAGGCACTCCTGTCACGGTGCAAGGTCTCTGCCGGCTGGACACGGCACAATCCCCGCCCGCTAGGGCCTGCAGAGCTCCGGGGCCTTCATAGAGCCCCAGGCGGAGAGAGAGGGAGTGAGGGACAGAGGCCGAGGCGAGCAGAGCGGTGGCACATAGCTGCTCTGTAACCGCCCGGCCGCCACCGACAGCAGCAAAGCGCTGACGCCGCCGTGAGACTGTGGAGCGGCTCGCAGAAAGGCTATTGGCTGGAGAAGGGCGGAGGGCGGCTAGTCCAACCAATGAGAGAGAGCCCACAACCCCGCCGAGCCAATGGACGACCTCGCTTTTCCCTTCGCGCGCCGTTGCGCCGTAGCCAATCGAAAAGGCAGCGCGGCGGGGCGAGAGGTCAGAGGTCGGAGCGGCGCCCCGGAAGTGGAAGCCGGCGCTGCGCTGCCATCCATTCTCTCGCAGCCCGCGGCGCGCACGAGGCGTTCCCGCGTGGGCCTGCATTTTTCGGGCTACCGCCGCGCGCCCCGTCGCCATGGTGAGGGCGGCGCGGGGGCGGCGCGGGCAGGGGGCGGTGCGCGGCGCGGGGGTGGCCGTTGTTAACGGTTGGGGGGGGTGGGCGGGCGGTGCTGACCCGCGCTTTCCCCGCAGAGCCTGCCCCTCAACCCCAAGCCCTTCCTCAACGGGCTGACGGGGAAACCGGTGATGGTGAAGCTGAAGTGGGGGATGGAGTACAAGGGCTACCTCGTCTCCGTCGACGGCTACATGAACATGCAGGTGAGGGTCGGCTAGAGGGAGGGAGGGACTTGAGCCTTGCTTGCTGGTGGAGGGAACGTGGGGTGCTTCTGGGCTGCTGTGGGTCAAAGCCGCGGTGCGCTTGGTCAGGCTTCTGTTGGTGTAATCTTTGTGCTGGTTTTCGTTCCAAGCTTGCAAACACTGAAGAGTATATTGATGGTGCGCTGTCTGGACACCTGGGGGAAGTTTTGATAAGGTAATCGTGGTGCCTGAGCAGGGGAACAGGGCCCTTTAAGTCTTGTACTACTGCTTCTGTTAAAGCCTGTAGATCTAGGGGGCTGTGCTTGTCAATTCTGAAGCACTAAATGTCACTGTAACTCCTGTGTGAAGACTATGGGCTGTAACTTTTAAGAGGCAATCCCTTCCGAGGGTGGAAAGACAGAATTTCAAAGAGAAAAGTATTTAAAGAAGTATTTGTTATCCTTTTCTCAAGTAACTAAACGCTTTGGTTCTCCAGCTTCTTGTAGGTCTGTAAATTTCCTTGGCAGTAGTAGAGTATTTTAGGATATATATGTTAGTGTTGCAGCTGCTGAAAACATTGTGGTTGTTTAGAAATAACACTTGACCATAACTGTTAATCCACGTGCAAAATTTTCTTGTAGATCTCTGTTAACTGCCTATTACTTTCATAAACTTGTCTTGTATTTGCAGTGAATCTTTGTGGGAAGCTGAACAATGTCAACAGCAGCCATTTTTTGTGTAGATCTTGGCTGTTGCCAGGTTGCAGTCAAGTAGGAAAATGCTTAAAGCATTGTATTTGTGGGGAAAACTAAAACATTTCAACTAAGGGAACTCTTGATTCTATTTACAGGTGCAATAATGTTTTGTACATCAGAGGTGTGGAAGAAGAGGAAGAAGATGGAGAAATGAGAGAATGATGTTTTGTATATCTGGAAATAAACTTTTTTCTTTTTTTTTTTTTCTTTTCCACAGCTTTGTAATCAGGTGTTTATTTTTGTTCTTGTATTTTAATATGGGGAAGTTCACCCTTAAAAAGGTCTCTGATGTTTTATTGATGTCCAGAAAAAAACGCTGGAAGAATAGGTAATTATTTCAACTTTATACTGAAAATCTTAGAGTGAAAACAAAGTACGAAACAAAAAAAAACCACCACCACCACACAGCTAAAACGTGTAATTATCACTGGTATCAGTGAAGGCCACTTCTTTCAAGGGAAAAATACTGGAATTTAAATGGTTCCAAGAATGAATTAAATCTTCCAAGTTGTGGACTCTAAAACAAAATAGGTGGCTTGTTCTTGTGTCAGCTCAGTGTAAATCTGTGACAGAACTCTGGTGTCACATAGTGCTGCTGTGGTACAGGCTGGCCTACAGTAGAAGGTAAAGAACTTTGTGTCTTGAGCATGTGACTCAGCTTACAGTGATAGCAGAAGAGTCTAGGAGTAGACTGAGGGCACTGCAGGAATAGTAGAATCATTATAAAGGCAGGAGAAACTTGCATAGACTTCATAGCTCATGTCCATACAAAAAACTGCAGCTATAAAGGTTCATGAATTTCAGTGGTATTCGTAGAGTTAAGACACCCTGCAAAATGGGAATGCCTGTTCTCAGTCTGTCATACTATGAAAAAAACAAACAAAAAAGCCACCCAAACTAACAACAAGCCACTCTGTTATCAGGCATCCAGAACACTAAAAGTTTTGGCAGGAGCACAATAACTTTTTCAAATGTTAAGAGCAACTGTTGACATTAACTAAACCTGTTCCTTACCTATCAGCATCTCCTGATGAAAGCCATTGCTTTGCTGATGCTAGTCACCCTCCTCCTGTGAAGAATCCACTGCAGCTGTAGGCTGGAGTGGCATTCTGCAAACCAGAACACAGATGGCTATACTTCATGGATTTGTGTGTAACTTTGTCCTTTCTCATTAATGACTGCTTGTCATACATCTATTGTCAAATACAGATGTATACTCCCCATTCTACAGGTGGAGAAAATAGAGCAAAAGCAGGCAGTGACCCAGCTGTGGAGGTAAAACTCCCTGGCACAGAATGTGTAAACAGGACCTGCTCCCATATCAGTGTGGCTCACTGAACTGTGGGCAAGCCAATGCAATTGCGCCTTAGTTTTCTAAGAAGTGGAAATGATACCTGCCATCATTCTCAAGGTTTTGAAGTGAAAAAGGCCTGATTGTGCTGAAGAAATCTCTTATGTTCCCGTTAGGAAAAGAGCTGATTAAGCTAAAGCCCGTACTAGCAAAAAAATAGATCGGTACTTTAAAATTGGAGCTGGACTTAGGACACCTCAAAACAAGTAGAGCAAATGTGTTCTATAACATTTTCAGTAGCAGAAATGAGAGGCAAAACAATACCTGGTTTATGATACAGCGTGCACAGTTTAACACGTACAGAATGGGGCCTTTTCTGTGTTCTCATTGATAAGGTCAGCAGTGTAAGTATTAAGGGAGAAGAAAGTTGGAACTTAGCAACCAACTGCTTCCCTTACTGCGAGCTGCTCCTCTGCTTGTGGAGGAAGTGGGGCAGGAGTGAGCAGGGTTAAATATAATCTTAGCATTTCATCAGCAGATGGTGCCATCACTATGATAACACCTGTGTTAGCTTTTCAGAATAACTGGGAAGCTCTAGTATATGCTGGGCAGGACTGAACTGCAGTGCCAAGCTCCACCACAGTGTGCTGTGCAGCATGCTTGACACGCCAGCTCGCGCTGTTACTGCTCTTTAATTTCTGTTTTCATACACACTGTGATGCTGTTGGGGAAAGCCAAAATAAGCACCAGGAACTCCTGGAAGCAGTACAGCACCACCTTCCACCTCTTGTTCATCTTTTGCATGCCTGGTGAGAGAGAATGCTCTGAAAGAAGACACACGTTACTTTGTGGTGCAGCATTTGAGCCAACATACCCATCTGTTTCTGCTATATGGGAATATGTATATGCACTTTAGTGTTACAAACATTATACATCGATCCCTTTTCTAAAAGAAAGGATGTCTGAAGACTACTGCCACAAAGGCATTTGAGGGGCTATCTGGTTAGAAATAAATTTCGCTTGCTAGCTGGGGATTACTGGAGCCCTATGCTCACTATATTTGGAGGGAGAAATATAGAATCACAGAATGTCCTGAGTTGGAAGGGACCCACAAGGACCATCAAGTCCAACTTCTGGCTCCACATAGGACCACCCAAAAATCAGATGTTAAGTCTGAGACTGTTGTCCAAATGCTCCTTGAACTCCGGTAGCTTGGAGCCACACGCACTGCCCTGGGCAGGCTGTTCCATGGCCACCGCCCTCTGGTGAAGAACATTTTCCACCTGACCTGCCCCTCCCCTGACACAGCTCCATGCCGTTCCCTCGGACCCTGTCGCTGTCACAGAGAGCAGAGCTCAGCGCTGCCCCTCCGCTCCCTGTGAGGAGCTGCAGCCGCCATGAGGCCTCCCCTCAGCTCCTCTGCTCCGGGCTGAGCAAATCGAGGGACCTCAGCCACTCCTCATACGCCTTGTTCTCCAGACCCTTCACCACCTTTGTAGCCCTCCGCTGGACACTCTAGAAGAGTGTCTAGAAGAAAACTGAAAATCCATGTTTGCTCCCCAGCTCGCCCATCCCTAACTCTGCAGGGGGCAGCAGAATCTAACAAACCTTTTGGCCATGGAGTTGGATGAATCAGTATCTGCCCCAATAAAGGAATGTCTGCCTGGGTACCTGGAGCAACGTGGGGCGTTATGTTCCCGTGGGGCTGGGATGTGCCCAGGCCAGGCACACCCGCAAACACACCCAGTTCAGAAACTCCATTCCGTTGGCAGGAGAGCATTTTGCTGCCCACCTCCAGGGCAGCCCTGGCGGGACGGGGGGAGGTCAGGACCTGCCCCGCCCCGGGGGACTTTGAGCCGAGCAGTGGGCTGCCCTCTTCTCTGGCGACCATTCGTGCCGTCGGGGACGTTGCGCTGCCTGCGGCCATGGCGGGCGAGTACCGGCTGCTGCTGGAGAATGCCCGGCAGCTGGTGCTGGTGTGCAGCCGCGGCGAGCAGTACCTGCTGCGGGAGAGCATGGCGGGGCTGGCCGTGCTGCACGATGCCAGCCTGGTAGTGGGGCTGTGAGTGCTGTGAGGAGGGCTGGGGGGAGGCAGAGCGTCCCTGGGTCGGTGTTGGGGCTTACATCAGGGTTTGGAGGTGCACCGGTGCGGTTCTTCAGTCCCTGCCCTGGGCTGGAGAGCTGGTGCCTCGAGCTCTGCCAGCGTCTCAAAGCTTAACTGGAATCAGGCTCAGACCTCTGAGCACTGTCTCCTGTTTGCAGAGATGGTTACATAAAAGCAGTGGGCCCTGCAGCCGCTATCCGCAGCCGCTTTGCAGGAGCAACGTTTGAAAGTAAAATTGACTGCAGTGGGAAGTGCGTATTGCCAGGTGGGTGTGTTTTGTCTTAATGGTGTCATACAGGAGGGCTGCAAGCTTGGGGGGCTCTGTAGGGAGCTTCTGCTGTGTTTAACTTGTTTGCATGCTCCTGCAGTTCTGTCACACAGTGACATGAGCGTACATGTACTGTGTTTCCTTTAGGCTTGGTGGATGCGCATACACATCCCGTGTGGGCTGGTGATAGGGTGCATGAGTTTGCGATGAAGGTAACAGCATGCAATCACAGAGCTGAGTTTTTCCTTCCCCCCCCTTTTTTTTCTTTAATGCATAACACTTTCTTTTTTTTCCAGTGATATCTGTATTTCTTCTGTAGAAAATGGTCTACTTTCTGTCAGATAATCCAACAAAGGGAGGAGGAGTGATGTCTGAGGGCTATAGGCTGTGAGGGCAGTGTGACTGCAGCTTTTGCAGCCAGCCTGAGTGTGTTCGTGCCTTGACTGAGGCCATCCAGGAGTGCCAATTTCTGTTACGGTCTTCATCTTGGTTTTTTTTTTTTCTTTCTTGTTTTTCCACATAAAAGAATCTCTAAGCTATACATAGGTTTTCCCCTTAGGCTCAGGGGGAAGTAAATTCTTTCTTCAAAAGAATTCTTTTTGTGCAGCTTTTTACATCATTTCTTTGCTTAGGTGGAAGGGAGGGAGAAAAGTGAAGGGAGGACAAATTAATGGGTATTTGTTTTTCCTCTTTTTGTCTGTCACTGCAAAGAGACCTCAGGGCACTTTCCAAAATCCCCGAGTTAGAAAACTCACACTTAATGACTAATTTTATGTATGTGGTGGGTGTTTTTTGTTCCCTTTTTTCCCAAGCTGGCAGGTGCTTCCTATATGGAAATCCACCAGGCTGGAGGAGGAATACATTTCACCGTGGAACACACCCACAAGGCCACAGAGGAAGAGCTGTTCAATACTTTCAAACACCGACTTGAACGCATGCGCAGGGCGGGATCTACTTTGGTTGAGTGCAAGAGTGGATATGGCTTGAACTTAGAAACAGAACTCAAAATGCTGAGAGTGATTGAACGCGCTAGGCAGTCCATGGATATTGGCATTTCTTCAACCTACTGTGGAGCTCATTCTGTGCCAAAGTAATACAACTTGTTTTTTCTTGCTTTTGTTACTGATTTGCATTGAAATTTGGCTATTATTTTCAGAAAAACAACTTCTGACCAACCCTCCTGAAATATAACAACGTATGTTCACAGCTCTACATCTGTGTTACCCTGTTCGGGCCTTCTTAAATCCTCTTTTTTCCTTCACATGCTTATGTCCAGAATATTTTACTTGGATTTTCTGTGACCCATCAAACTTAACTTAGATTCTGCCTCAGGTTTTTATTCTGGTCAGGAGGAATTTTTGGAGCTCTTCCCTGATCTGAGACCTGAAAGTTCAGAGCACAGGCCCTCTGCTGGCTCATGAATGTTTGGGTGAGTTACGTGCTGAGGGAAGCATCATGTTTTGGTGAGCTTAAGTTTTCAATTCTTGATTTCCTCCAGCCGCGATAGCAGTGGAGGATCTCAAGGGAGTATGTTACCCACAGGTTTGGGGCTGGGAAGAGCTCCTTTAGAGGATTCAGATACAAATAAGATTATGAGTTTGTGGATTCTAAGAGTTAAACAGATATCTTCCGCATCACTTAAGTTCATATCAGTTTTCTTTCATTATTATAGTCCATAAAACTGCTCTGTAGTTGTGCATAAATCACACAAGCAAAAGATTAAGGTCGATCTGACTGTTTTTACTTCAATCTTCTTGATTTATGTAGGTCTTAAAAAGTAATGCTCCCTTTTGCTATAGGTACTTAATGGCAGTTCTTGACTTGATATAAAGTCTAATAATCCGTGCATAGTCATGCATGTTTGTTAGCACCAATTTGCTAACACTGAGTGAATTTAAAATCATTCTATTTAATGTGAAACAAAACAACAAAGTTATGCTCGCTCATGGAAAATCCTGCTTAGTCCCTTGTGGGGCTGCTGGCAAGGAGCTTTGTAAGTTCTTGTACTCAGCCATTTGCTTGCTAGATTCTTGTTCGTAATTTACTGTTTGGCAAATTTGGCTTCTTATAGCAGAAGCATCGCTAGAAAGTTCATTTATTTGATAAAAGTGTCAACTCTTCAGAGTTCTTATATGTGGTATGTTTTGTAAAGCATCAATATGTGGAGTCTTAAGCCTTAAAAGAAGCCTACCTCCAGTGCTAATCATTTTTTTCCTTCCTGGAAATTTGAGTAAATGTTGAGAACTTGCTCTGTGTATCTGTTCATGATTCCTGTATGGTATATGGTAATGCAATCTAATTTTCTGCTTCTAGAAGGCCCATTGGTATGTGATTCAAATTGACCCTGTTTTACATCAGGGATTGGGTCAGATGAGCTACAGATGTCCCTATGAACAAAATCATCCTGTGAGACTACGATGCAGTGCATCAGTAATAGACAATGCTTAATGAAGTATGTGCTAAGTAGTGCAGGCTACTTCAGTCTGAGCCATCCCAGAGGAAAATACGGCTGCTCAGCTCAGAGCAATTTTTGTTTCTCCATATCTGCACGCACTGGTAAAGAGATGTTTCCAGCCTTAGAACTTCTGGTATCTCTGGTTGTTCAGGGAATGAGCCTAAATGCTCAAAGCAGGGGGCAAAGAAATAACTCATCTGCCATCTCTCTAGTCATCATTTTGAATCAAATTCATGATTTTGGGGATATCTCATTCTAATAAGATATATTTTTTTTGACTGGCAAAACTTCACTGGGCTCTTTTTCATCTTCTGGATGGAATTTTCAGTCTCTTACATTGGCACAGCGGCAGTTTTCAGTTCTTGGGCATTGTGTTCCCCAGAATGTGAGGTCAAGACTTAACATTTCTCTCTGTTTCATCTTGGCTCTCGTCCAAGTCTTTACATCCAGATTACTCCAAAGACTGCTGAGCCTAAACTAGAAAAGGGAGAAGGGTTGACATGAGCCCAAGCAACCCGAACTGTTTCAGTAAGAGGTGAACAAAAGAAGGGCAGCACGCCAGGTTTTACTCTGCTTTGTAACTGCACAACCTTGTTCATAAATCAGAACAGAATGTGACTTATTGGATTTACTGCCACTGTAAAACTCCAAACTCACCCACATAAAAAGCTCATCACAATTTATGGTGCCTGAAATGAGGATTGAGATGTCACAGACATTTAGCTGCAGTATGTCACTTAGATATTAAAATTGCAGAATACTAACTTAAATTTTGGGATTGTTCATTCTTACGGAGGCATTTACTCATCTCTCCTGGGTTATCCTTGTGTAATAGGGGGTTCATAAATGATTCTGACATTGGCAGATCTAATCTCAGGAGCCCTCTCTGATTTAGAAATGGTTATCTATCCATCACTCTGAATGATATCATCAAAGGAGGAGAGGTAAATTTAAAATAATGATTTGTGCTACGTATCCCCTTTGAGCTTTTATATTTGCATAAAGATATTGCATGAATATCATTTAAAACATTTAAATAATCATTTACATATTTTAAATAGTTGTATTTTAGGATACAATATAAGTAGATCAGAATATTTGAATATGAGAGCAGAAGTATTGGTTCTTAAACATCCCATGTCTTGGTTAGTATCCAAAGAAACTAGCCTTACAAAAATAAATTGTAATATTGTCTTAATATTCTTTAAATGGAAAGTAAGTCATGTTTGGATGCACGTAAGTTACAGTGCTTTTATTTTTTAATTTGAAGGTTGTGTGATTTGTATTTGCATAATTTTCTAAATAATTCAGTAGTTGCCTGTATGGTTTGAATGTTTGCCAAGCTTCAAAGTTGTTATTCTTATGGCTCTGTAACATTTTCTTTCCATTAGGGGGAAAACTGCTACTGAGGCCACAGATGACATTATCAATAACCATCTCCCTAAACTGAAAGAACTCAAACTACGTGGTGAAATACATGTTAACAATATAGATGTATTCTGTGAGAAGGGAGTCTTTGATCTGGATTCTACCAGGAGAATTCTTCAAGCTGGAAAAGATACAGGGTTACAGATTAACTTCCATGGTGATGAACTCCATCCGATGAAATCTGCCGAGGTACTTCTTTCTTAACGTACAGTGAGGTCATTTTTTTTGTTTTGCTTTGCTTTTGTGAGGCTTGAATCTTTGAGTGAATTGCAATTTTCACAGCCAAGGGTTTTTTTTTTCTGAGACTTTGTGAAGTTGATCGTTCATAGGCAGTAGGAAAGTGCAGCCGTTGTGCAGTTTTGGCATTAAGGGCATGGAGGAAAGCACTGACCTCTGTGCCTAACATGCACTGCCTAATCAAACATTGACTTTGCTTATCTTCCACATGTGATATGGATGGGGAGCCAGGTAAGATATACGTGAACCCAAGGATGGCAAAAGCACGGTTTAGATGCAACTTGGAAAATGCTTTTTCTTTCAGTGTATGTTTAGCTGTAGCAAGATATGCAGTAAGCACACTCAAAGGGCTGGTTTAGTTAAGAGTAGGCTCAAGACTATTTTGTTGAAGAAAGTCTGTCTGCTTCAATGTTTTTACCATCATTCAAAGATTTCTTCTTTCCTGTGGGAAAGTTATTCTCATCTGTATTTTAATACAAAATCTTTTTTAAAAAAGATTTTAAAATCTTTTTAAAATCTTTTTTTTATTATAAAAAGCCTTTTTGCTTCTTCACTACAGAAAGAAGCAGACACATTATTTGTTCAGCAACCAGTGTCAGTTTTGTCAACCTGTTTCTTCTGCTTACTTTGTGGGCAGGGTTTGTGTTAGTAATGATTTTATCCACAGCAGTCCCATAGTTTGCAAGTTCATCCATTAGAAATGCCACTGATGGCGTACTTCCAGTCTGTACTTAATACCTCACTGTGATTAGCTTTTCATGCAGCAAATTAGAAAGTATCCTGCCTGTATTTCACTGGTACTTTCAGGCATTCTTTATGATATATATTTTAGTAAATTTTACATTAATAATGAATCGTCTACTCCAGTCACTTGATGACAACATTATTTTACTGAATTAACTCTTAACAGTGAGTATGACACTAACAGTACTGACAGTTACTGACATTAACAATGAGTTAACTGTTCTCTCAGCTTGGAGCTGAACTAGGAGCCCAGGCTATCAGCCACCTAGAAGAAATCAGCGATGACGGTATCACAGCAATGGCAAGAGCTAAGTGTGCAGCTGTCCTTTTGCCAACCACTGCCTACATGCTAAGGTAAGGCCACAAGATTGGAGGAAAACTTGTAACAACAAAATAAAACCCAAGTTCCTGGTTCCAGGATCTGGTAATGCCTAAGTGTAAGCTTGTATCTATCCATTAATGAGCAGGATGGATCAGTGAAGACCACCACCCAAAGAGCTGAACAAGGCGCCTCATTTCTTAGGTCTGGTACACATCCTTAAAAATGAAGCAACACCCTACATCTGAGAAATCTCACAGGAGATTTTGAGTAGTTCAGTCAACAGTGGAATTTAACCCCCACGATAGTCTGGCAGTAATCAGGCCTTCATTTAAGATGAGAACTGGGCTGGTTTTCTTTATCCAAGGAGTGCAGCTGGGGGGCTGCTTGGTAAACATGCTCTTATTGTGGCCTTCACTAATAGTTGTTTGCAGTACTCCTTGGTAGAAGTCTGACAGTAGAACACAGCTAGGAATACAGAGGACATGCAAGAAGGGGTACTGCTTTTCAGACAAATCTTTTTAAACACAGTTAACTCTCAGAGGGTCCTCTCATGTATGGAATGTGTGGAAAATCTCATAAATCTGCTAGGAGACTTGTATAGCGAGAGAATTGTTGTATATCAAATGCAAGCACTCCACTGAGTTCTTGTTTTTAGTTCTATTCTGTTAGCTGCAGTGCTTTTAAAACTTCTTTTGGAGCAGCTTATGCTCTGTGTTTTCATTTTTATTGTTACACTGGTTTGCATCTGGGGATGATTTCTGGTGCTGTTGGCTTTGCAGCAGCTATGGCTAAATCTCAGAATCATAGAATCCTGAGTTGGAAGGGACTTCTGAGGGCCCTCTAGTTCAACTCCCCTGCAATGAACAGGGACACCACAGCCAGATCAGGTTGCCCAGCGCCTTATCCAGCCTCACCTCGAAGGTCTCCAGGGACGGGGCATCAACCACAACACTACTTGGTGGTTACTCAGTTGGTCGAGGTACTTTCTAACTGCCAAGTGGCAGGGGCATCACATTCATAATGTAAGTGAACGGCTGGAGGTCAGACCGATGAGGCTGAATTCCTGTGCTACCTTGAAGTTACATCACCCCAGTGAGATATTTATACAGATGCCAGTGGGAGAATGGGCTTTTATGAAACAGCTCACCATAGCAATTGTTTGCATTAACATTGCTAAGTGAGAGAAATCCTCTAACATATACAAATTAAATTCACAGCCTCAAATTCCTGTTCTGAATTACCAACAGAACTGGGACGAGACAGACTAATGCAGTGGTTATGCTGCTGCTCGTGTTTGCAAGCCTGTCTTTGAAGCTATACAGACCAGAAAATTACTTTTTTGAGAAATGAAGATTTTCACCTTGTAAATCCCGAAGTGGCTGAGGCCTGGATAAATACCAGCATTTCAGTGGCCTGCAGCCTGGTGCTTGATAGTGGCTACTGTCACGTGCTGCTACTGCAGAAAGAGTGGATTACAGTTTCCATTTATGCTATCCGTAGGGCGATTGGTAGCCAAGAGGAGAATTTGGCCTTTCATCTCCAAATGGATTGATGTAACTGAATGCATGACTTTAGCCAAACTGAGTGATGACTTTTACTTTTGTAATTCATCATGTAATAACTAAGTGAATGGTACTGACAAGTGTCTTTTTCCCACTAGACTGAAGCAACCTCAAGCTAGAAAAATGTTAGATGAAGGAGTTATTGTTGCTCTTGGCAGTGATTTTAATCCTAACGCATACTGTTTTTCAATGGTAAGCTATCCCTAATACTTACAAGAACATGATATTACAAAATTTTCTGCTAGTACAACTTGTGTAGAGATCTTACATGCCTAAAACATTCTTCATATCCACAAAGAGAGCTGCACACCCAGCTTAGACATTTGGTCCTGCCTGTTTATGTGGGTTGGTACTATTTGCCAGAAATTCTTGAAACTTGAAGGGGTTTGATTTTTCAAACGCACTAAGAGGCTTAGAGAACAAGCTTGCAAATTCCCGATTTCACGTTTCTCATTTTGGAATTGGCAAGATTTACATTGCACAGGACAACTCCTTTTGTTGCTTGTGGTGGGAGAATGCTTTGGGATTTGAGACATAAACAAATTTATTTGTGTATTGCTAACTCCCATTTTCTAATTAATTTTCCCCTTAGCCTATGGTGATGCATCTGGCCTGTGTAAACATGAAGATGTCAATGAATGAAGCCCTAGCAGCTGCCACCATTAATGCAGCTTATGCTCTGGGAAAATCAGACACGCATGGCTCCATAGAGATCGGCAAGCAGGGGGATCTCGTTATTATAAATTCATCAAGGTATGTATGTTCTTGCTCTGTTGTTTGTAATGTTAACATAAGGGCCTTAGGTTTTCACTGTGTCATTTCTTCCTCTGGAGAAGTGGAGAGGTTAATGGATTCCTTGTGCTTTAGGAATTACGTTCATCTGTAAAAGGGGACACTGCTAACGTTTTAGATCCACTTACGTTCTCCTTAATCATTTCAGTGGAGGATAAGGCCTAAGACTTTTAGGGTTAATATTACAAGTAACACATGCCTAGTTACAAATTATTCAAAGATAATACCTGTTTATTTTATGGAAGGAATTCTACTGTACTTTTTACTTGTACATTCTTTCATGGTATTCATGCAACAAGTGATCTACATGTAAACATGGAATTCTGAATCATCATCAACATGGCATAGCGCTTTCCCATGGTTAAAGCAATTTTTTTTATAATTGCCAGAAATACTAGGTGTGTGATCTGCTTTTATGCAAGTATGGATATTCTTAAGCATCTTGTTGTCTTTTTAGGTGGGAGCACTTGATATACCAGTTTGGGGGACATCAAACATTGATCGACTATGTTATAGTTAAAGGAAAAGTTGTCTACAAAAATGAGAACTGTGGGATAATGAGCAGTTACTGAAAGAAGACAATAATTTGCATGGATTATTTCAAAGCAATAGACAAATCACTTTTCTATTTACTAGTAAATTGTTTCACTGCTCATCTTACCACCCCTTTTATTCAAATAAACTTTATCAAGCAAAAAAATAATTTCAATTATATCTATTTGGATTAAGACAGTTTCCTGTACATTTTTAATCTGTAAAATTGTTATATTTGAAAAAAAATCAAAAACACAAGGCCAATGACCTATGAATGAAGGAAGAAGTCTGGATCCAGGTAAGATTAACTGGGAAGAGTGATGTTATGTAACCCTAACCTAGGGCCAGGGTCTCAGACATGCATGTTTGGAATGGTTTTGGTGGTACTGGGAGGCCACAGCACCCTGAAGAAACTTTCATAGCTCCCAGGTCTGCTGAGTCTTGAACTCAGCAGAAACCAGGAAGCACAGACCTGGTAGGAAGCACAGTGTCTTACCTTTCTGAGAAGTCAAGTCACTTGGGTTCTGTAGACTTGAAAATCAGTGGTGTCCAACAAGGTATCTCTTAACCAGCTGAGCTGCAACATCCTGCCATGTTTAGGATCTCGCAGCAGGCATAAGAAAAAGGAGAGGAAAATGCAAAGTGGTACAGCACTCACTGGGTTGCTGAAAGTTTGAGTGTGCTGTAGGAGAGGGATTGAAATAAGATGCACAAAACCTTAGGGATTACTCTTACAGGCAGTTAGTGCATTGAGGTTACGGCCTGGCTCTCAAAATACCAGTCACATTGAAATGTAAAAGATGACCTGCAGTCTTGTACAGTTGCTCCAAAAAACCTCACCTGAGCTCATTTATTTTAGGTTGAATCTGAAGTGACACGTGACATGTTTGTTTGTATGTGCTTGTGACGACCAGCTAAGTAGGATAATTCTTACTAAGAGCAATTAGAAACTTAAGAGCTTGGTTTTTATAAAGCTTTCTTCTGTTTCTGTTTTTTTTTTCTCTCTCAACTACTACACTTTTCCTGAGCTCGTACTATCCTTTGGGGATGTGGTATGAAGAAAGAAGATGACACAGCTCTGGATTTTAAGCTGTTACAGTGTTTTTAAGTAGAGAATCTTGGATAGGGAGCGTCCCTGTGCACACTGGCTGAGGCTTTTCTTTAACTTTTCAAATGGATGGTGGCTAAAAAAGCACTTACCTTTCTTAAGAAAAAAATCATTAAACTACACTTGGTAAGCTTGAAGAGTTTTGCATAAAAAATATACTGTCAACAATAGCATCTGAACTGGACTGCGGACAGAGCCATTAGCAAACCAGACCCTCAGTGATGGAACAGTAGCCTCAGACTCAGTTCTGGTAGGAGCTTTATCATGCCCTTCTGATCTCCCTGAGCCATGGGGTCATCTGTTAACATACAAAAAGTAAGCCATGTGTCTTTCTTCATGTTTGGTTTTGCTTGCATTCATGCTGCTTGGGTGCCGTTTCCCACATGTGAGGTTATAGCAGCAACCAGTGGGGAACTGTTTAGGGTTGCTGGTTTTGCTGTTGGAGAAGCTGTGTTATTTAGCCATACCTTGAGGCTGAGGGCAAATGTTATAACAACCAGATCATTGTATAACAATCAGGCTTGTGTATTGTAAGGTCATCATCACAGCTGGTTTTAATTAATAGCTGGCTTTCTGTGAGATGGAAGAGCTTCAGCAGGAGGTTGAGTCAAGCTTGTTGCAGAGTCTGCAGCTGAAAGGGTGGAGAGAGACTTGGCACAGGGGGGAGAGACATGGGAGGCCAGAGGAGGGACCTCACGCACCATAGAGCTGTCCTAATTCCCAGGTCTGCTTAGTGCTGAGCTGCAGGCCCATCACCACGCTCATGTTTGTAACTTGGAGTGACAGGCCAAAAATCACCTGGCTCTCTGCAGGGCAGGGGCAGGACCCTGCACAAATTGTGCTTTCTCCTGCCTGGGTTCAAAGTCTCCCTGCTGGCTTGCCAGTGGGAGTGAGTCCCGTGCTCGTGACATACTTCCCACTACAGGCCCCAAAGACACACGTGGGTGGCCTCACACCAGTAATTTGGCTGCCCCTTGCAGCATGGCTGATGGCCTGGAAGGGTTTCCAGTGCACACTGGATCCCCTATGGCTGTGATCATCAGGTCAGTACTGCCAAGGCCGCTGTTTTTTAACTGGCCCTTAAATGTCATCACTGTGCTATGATGGGAAACCTAAGTCCTGACTCTTCTCTTGCAAAACACACCGAGCCTGTGCCAGAGGTCAGTGCTGTAACACGGAGCATGTTACAACACAAGTTCCAATGTGGAACAGGGCTGCCAGCAGCAAGGCAGATGCCCAGTGAGTAGTCCACCACTTCCACACCTCCTCCTCCTCTTCCTCCTTCTCTCCCAGAAACAGTCAGTACCCTTTGCAGGTCTCTTTGCCACCTGGGCTACTTATTTCTAAGTTAAGCCTTTGCTTTTTAAGCCCTTCATCATGACAGGAAAACACATTGCTGTGGCCATATGTGAAGCCTCTCTGCATTTATTGCAGGTGTGAGCCCATAGGTCTTGGAAAGCTGCATTGAATGTAGTCCATCATCAGAATGCAATGTTTTTGTTCTGGAACAGTGATCACCTGCCTCCAAAATGCTTTTGTTATACAAGAATATACCTCACATAAGATGTGCACAGTGCTGGAGGAACAAAGGGGAGAAGGGTTAAATGTTGAGATAGTTTTGCTCATGGCAGAATTAAGGGTACTGCAGCAGTTAGCCAAAGGAAAAAAAAAAAAAAAAGTGGTGAGAATAACAAGTATCAGCTGTTCAATATCTTTGGCAGAGAAATGGAGAATACAAGCAAAGAGCTGACAAAAATACAGAAGGCACTGAGTGAAACATCCACTGATTTCAGCGGTAGTCTGAATGTTTTGTGTTTGAAAGCTCAGGGTGTTCAGTAAAATCCACACTATCATGACCAAGCTGTCTTTCCCGTGGGAAGGAACTAGGGAGCCATTTCTTTACTACTGCTATGTGCTCCTGAGTGAGACAAATGGTTCCTTTGGGCCACCTGAAGAAACGCCATTGAGTTTTGGTGAAACAGCCACACTCAGGACAGGTCCTGGGTCTGCTCTGAACCTGAGGAGAGCAATTGTTACAGTTCATTGTGATGCTCGTGGCTGTGGCCATTGCGTGTTTTCCTTTCCAGCGATCCCAGGGAGAAGGCTGTTGGTGAACCAGGTCTGGATTCAGGGATGTGTTCTCTCCTGTATTTTTCAATGTAAGGTTCAGCTACTTCCCACACCTGTGAAATCAGAAAGTGAAACAGGGGATTCGGAAGCAAAAAAAAAAAAAAAAAAAAGATTATTTTTCATACTTGGTCAGACATAAGCACACCAACTACAGGAAACCCTGTGGGAAAGTTAGTGGGATGTAGGCGAGAATTACAGACCTGCATGCATTGGTGGTAGGTGATCAGCAGGAACAGCAGGGCAGCCAGAGTGAGGGGTAGGGAAGAGCATGCACATGGAGTTGAGAGGGGATGGAAAAAGATACAGCTCTGGGGGGACAAGGTGAAAGGATGTGAGATGAAAACGTTGCATTGTGTCTTGTGGCCAGGTTAATGCTCAGCGTGTAACAGCTAGGAGAGGATCACTGCCAATTGTTATTAAGTCACTGGGTCCTGAGAGGGCCAGGGAAACGAATGGCAGCTGACGTGGCCAAAGGACAAGGGAAAACGGGGGTGGCTGCTGTTCAAGGCAGAAAAGGAGAGGAAAATGTTCTACAGTTCCTTTTGTCTCTTCTTCGAGGGCAGCAAGACAGCTGCAGAGCAAAAGCTTTACAGAGGAGGGACTGGGATCTTATTCCATTTGGTTACTCTCCCGAATTGTTTTGTTACATTTTACAAACAAGAAGGAGAGATTCTACCATTCCACAGCTGTACAAACACTTGCCCTGGGTTAGCACCTTTGGCCACTGCTGTTCTCTCATGCCTGTTCCCCTACCGTGCCCAGGAGCCTCCCAGCTGGGGAGCACATGCAGCCCCTCTGAATGGGGGTCAGTGCCTGCAGAGAGCCCCCATCTCCCTGGGGATGGGGGGTGTGGGACCATGACCCCAGGCAGCTTAAAATTGGACCTATGTCTATGAATTCCCTGGTTTTAGTAATGTAAGCTGTTTATTAGCCAGGACAAGTCTGGAAAGTGATCTCTAGGCCTAATTCATTAAAACTGCGGAAAACCAAATCTCAGAAAATCTGTCCAGCTGCCCCAGGCAGAGGAGTGCTCTCGCTGGCTCCAGCAATGAGCACAGTGAGGGGCATGCCTGGAGTGGAGCTGCAGCTGCCCCTATGGCCAGGCCCCACCAACCCGCCAGAAGCCAGCACTCGCCTTCTGCTCCACCAGCAGCCTGTGAGCAGCTTCGATGTCCGGGGCCATGAAGCGGTCCTTCATCCAAGGCCTGCAATGAGACCCATGACGAATGTTGGCCAAACATTAACCACCAGCACCGCCAGCAGCGGGCCTCCAAAGTGGTGGGTGACCCCCACCTGAGGCGTTTATCTGATCTTACCTCACCACCGAGCGCACGAGGTCGTAGACCTTCTCCAATGGGGTGGTCGTCTTCAGGGGGCGTAGGAATTCGATGCCCTGGCAGGCGGCGAGCAGCTCTATGGCCAGAACTAGAAATCACAACAGCGAGAGAGATGTCGAGCGGGTGCAGCTCAAGGCGAGGCTTTCTTCACCAACCTCTCTGTGGCGTTTGGTCTAGCTGGTGTGATACCACTTCAGCTAATAAGGAAAGAGCAGTGGAATCGCACAGCCCCAAGCACTCACAAGTATGGGCAAATTAGTTCAGTGTTTGTGTGCTGTGTATTACTGTGTTCTTCCACTAATAGCTGTATCTAAGCACATCCTCTGCCAAATGAATAAATAAAGGAATAAAAAAGCAAGAGAGCGATCTGCTCTTCAAAGCACAAGAGGAAAATTTTGTTGAGCAGCCTGTAGTTAGCAGTTTTCTTTCATAAGAAACACAGCCCTGGGTTTACCTCATTTCTGTCAGCAAGATCCAACTGCTTGTAAAAGTATATACTTAATAAAAATAGTTACTTCTAATGAATTAAGCCTTTTATTTTTCCCAAACAACATCTGAAAAGAATGGCACCAATATCTGTCTGGAAATCCGCATTTTGTTGTTACCTTGTTCCACATGCTCAATGACTCTCAATGCTTTTCTTGCAGACCATCCTCCCATGGACACGTGGTCCTCTGTAGCAGCGCTGGTGGACAGAGAATCCACAGAGGAAGGGTGGCACAAGGCTTTGTTCTCTGAAACTGCAAAAGCCCCATGTAGGGAATGTAGGGCAGAACAGACAATGACACCAGAAGCAATGGCCAGACTGGGGAAAAGGGCCCATCCACAACCACAGGCTGCAGGAGAATCCAACCTTTGCTTCTCTTTGGAGAATGCATCAATGTCATAGCTCAGTACTTTGTAAGGAACACCCTGAAAACTGCCATTGCCTTTGAAAAAAGTCACCAATGCCAGTCTTTGGATGTAGATCACTGACTAGTTTTCTGCAATGTATTTATCTACTCATTGATCTGGCACCCTCTGTTCCTGGTTATTTGCATCTCTTACTGGCAATTTACCCTTCACTCACAGCATGTTTGTTTTTGTATGGGCTACCTGAACCTATGAACTATAATGTCCTAGAGGCCAGCACGTTTGTTGCTGTTTTGGTAATGAGTACTAGAGGAAAAATGTACTAGTGCTTATTTTTGGCATGTTCCTCCAATACCCAGCCCTGGGAAATCCAATCTCCTGCAGGCTGTAGTGTTTCATAGTGCTGTAAGCACGTGGCCATCGATGGAGACAGAGTGCTTAAGCTTGGCTTTGAGACAAGTGGTGTACCTGTGAGAAACTGGGAATAAAGGTGCTCCCATTTAGGGACCAGCCCTGTTCAGGCAGAATCTCTGGGTTCTATAGAGTGGCTTGGACAGATGTAAGTCTTACCTGCAGAGTTCACTGTTAGTTTTACAGCCCTATTTGAGCAGATGTGCAGGCTGCTGGGTCCATAGCTCTCACCAATTTCAGCTGGAGCTCATGTGTTGGCAACATAAGAATGCTCTCTGCCAAGCCCATCAAGATGCAAGCATTCCCAATGTCCACCTCAGAGCATTAAATGTGTTCATGGGGCAGTGGAGAACAAAGAACCCTGAGCTGAAATAATTGCAGCTGCACCGAATGCTCAAACATCACACCCAGCCAGCTCAAAGCATGAGGAAAAGAGAAGGAAAACAGGAGTGGATCCCTTGACAACAACTATGAAATTACAACTGCCTCAATATAAACTGTTCTTTGGTTTGCCCTGCTGATACTGCTTAAGTGCTCACCCAGGGCAGCTGCTGTGCAGTGTGCAATCATGAAGCCGGAGTTCAGACCTCCTTCCGTGACTAAAAATGCCGGCAGTTCACTGAGCGAGGGGTTGCAGAGCCTCTCGATTCTTCGTTCACTAATTGCAGCGAGTTCGTGCACACCGATTGCCAAGTAGTCCAAAGCCTATAAAAGATCTCCTCATTCAATCAGACAACAGGAAAATTAAGCAGAAACAAAGATGTCTTTTTTCTCTTAATTACCTTTGCAGGGTATTCACCGTGAAAATTTCCTCCAGAAATGGTCTCTGCTCTTTCAGCAAACACCATCTTGAAGGAGAAGTTAAGGCACAAACGTAAATGAGTAGAGCTTACATGACAGATATGCCATCTTCCTTATCTGAAGGAATATTTGCACTAGTAGGTTTTTATTTGCAAATATATTGGATCACATCTACATAGCCACTTTTCAGAAAATGAAAGGCCAGTCTCAGCTCTCCAAACTTGTAGACACAGTTTTGACAAGTGTTTTTTCAAATGGACGGGATGAAGAGAGGTGTTCACTTAGGGTGTGGAATGACTAGAGGTGCAAAGAAACACGTGTTTGGATCCTAGCACAACTGCTTGGTAGATTCTCTCTGAGGCAGGTAGAGTTTTAGACAGGTAACAAGCAGCAATGTTTGGCAGCTCACAATGGGATGTTAGAGCACCTTTATAACACTGAGGAGAACCCAGCCTCACTGAACCACAAGGATTTTTTTCTGCCTTCCTTGATGGAACACAAATCTTGCCCTGGAATGTGGGTCTCACTAATGCTGCACCACCAGATATTTCATATGACAAGTCACCGTCCATCTAAGTCCATTTGGTTGCTAAGCCCCACCATTCTACAAATTCAACATAAGCATATATTGTCTTGTACATCTTCAATGTGCACTAAACTGAAATCACAGGTAGTTTCCTTGCCTCAACACACACTTGCATGCACTGATGGCAACTAGTGGTAGCTACTGACTGAAGTCTATAGGATTTTCTTTTTTGCCTCATACACAAATAATTACTTAGGAAAAAAAAATGGATAAAAAAAGATCGGGTAAAATTGTGCAGAGAAATAAAATCATATAAAGATACAGGGTTGTCTGTGGCGCTATTGATTTCAGTTGTCATGATGTCCTTCACGAAAGCAATTGTATCATTTACTACTCCATGGACCTAGAAGAAAAGATATTAGCATCTGCGCTGAGTGCCTGCACATAGTTCGCCTTCGTGGTGCTGACCCAGTTGCAGGTGCTCTCTTCCCCCTTGTCCCAGTTTCTACATCCACATGCGAAGATGACCTTGGATTTGTTCTTAAAATCAGGATCAGTGCTGTTGTGGGACACTACCCACCCTAGACACCTGAAAGAAAGACTTGATTTTCTGTTATGATGGTGGTATTGCTAAATGAGTCATTCTTTAGTTGTTTGTGTTTGTTTATCCTAAATGGAGCATAAGATACTTCATCAGTGCCATAAGTGTTATTAGGGGACAGTTACTTGAAAAATCCCCCACAGAAAATGAGAACTCTTATTAATCAGCTAACTTGTAGTAATTCCAGTGATGTAATAGTTTTGCACGTTAAAACTCATGACATTGAGTTCATTCAACATGTGTGAGACTCTACAGATACACAAACAATTTGTCACTCTGGCTCCTTCTGGAAACACCTTTCCCCAGTTCAAGGTCTTAGGATCAGTGCAAAAAAAATACTCTTCTACACCTGCAAATGGGGAAACCAGTGCTTCCCCCCGCTTCCAGTTCTGGGCCTTTTTCAGATCCAAACACGGATGTGTGCAGGCAATCAGCAAATTACACATTGCTATTGATAGAAACTTTGAAATGAGGGAGAAGAAAAATAAAATCTCCTCCTCTAACGAAGTCATACAAAATGCATAGGAGAGCGTGTTTCTGAGGTGGGAATTCCGATATCATTTTTCTATTGTTAGGAAAGGAAATAAAAGTTAATTTTTACCTGAGGGCAGCAGCGCATTGTGTATGCGTCCTGAACTCGGTCACAAAATCGGTGGCTCTCTAGGAAGAACAAGGGGACAAAAACCAAATATTCCTCACACAAAAGCAAATGTGTTAGATTTGGAAGACCCAACCTGCCCTGTGCAACCTGGCAGGGTGAAGGCTGATGTTGTTCACCTGCTATTTCTGATGGATGATGGTCAGAATCCAGAAGGGATCTGAATCGAAATGCCACTTCAGCCTGGCCTCGGTGTGGACGCACAGCATGGATATCTTGCAAAACAAATGAGACTGTTTGGCTTTGCCTCTCTCCAATGGCTGCGAGCAAACAGAGAAAAGCCCAGTACCCACCAGTATCAAAGGCCTTAGTTGTACCCTTCAGGACTTCAAGTGTAAGGGCAGCGACTATGTCTGCTTGCCTAGCAATGGCACTGGCTCTTTCAACTGCTTCGCATCCCAGCGAGGTGATCATTTGTGTACCATTGATGAGAGCCAGACCCTTCAAAGACAGAACAGATGTTAACCAAGCCCACCTACTGCGATCATTCCCTATCTCTACGATAATTCTCTTTCTCACATAAGTTATTTAAAGACATTTGCTAAGCTCCCTGGATCATCCTGAAGAAAATCATAATAAGCACAGCTTGACCAAGTATCTTTGCTACATAAATTGTCGATGTTCATGACCCCACTAAGTCATTATAGACACCCTTGGAATTCCAGCGATTCCAATCAAGCGGTTTAGTTCATGTTACTTCAAACTTAAAACGGAAAGTCTTTTCCAAGTGCTTTGGAAATGGAATTTAATTTTTTTTTAAATTTCATAAGTCGTTAAACCAAAGAAGTTAAAATCATGGGGTGTGCAAAAACAATCAACAAGGAAATGGAGAGTTGAAACAAAATTAAAAGTTTTAACTGCTTTGAAAGACTTGTTGAGTGCAGTTAAAGCTAAGTACAGCTTTGTTCTAAACAAACATGAGAGTTTTCTGTTTGCCTGGAGGAGATGCTGGATTTGGCTTCCTGCTGCTACTATTCTTGCTGTTGTTATTTTACGGCTTCTGAGGCCCCATACCAGAGGACTCCACAACCCTCATATCTGCAGTGTTCCCATGTGAACTTGTTACTTGAAGCAGGGTTAATCTCACTTGGTTTTAACCACCTAGAAGTCAGCGATCTGGTTCAGGTCTGTCACGTGAGCTCTAGCTTCAGTCAAAGGGCTGAGAAGTGCCTTCAGAGGGCTTCTTAGCTGTTCTGGGATGAGATTAAGCGTTTTTGGAAGATGGCTGTCCCTCTCCAGTCACCACAGAGACAATCTAAACATCATGTTTGGAACTGACATTTCAAGTCAAGTCGGGTGACACTAGAAGAGGTAAATCCCATTCAAGATAGTACTTTATTAAGTACAGCTTAATCCACTCACGTTATGATTAGTGGCTGCACACTAAACATCACGAGGTATATTTTGAAAATGAAATGATGCATTTTTCTAAAGCGATCCACAGCAAAATCCTTCAGACCTCTATAACCCACTAATAAGAGCCATTTTCTCTACGGATGCAGTACAAAACTATGTGTAAATTTACATTTGTAACAAGTCATAAAGCCTAGGCTGTAAAATGAGGACATATGTGAATAAAAAACCTCTAGGCTGTGACAGCAAAGTGAACTGGTGGTTGGCAACCAGGAGGACAGATCTGCACTGGTGCCGCAAGGAATAGATCTACTGTTACTATTTGCATTACTGTGGTTTGCATTACTGGCATTGAAACGGGGGCAGGAGAAAGCACGGGACTTATCTATCTGCTGGCCTGAAGCCTTGCAGTCCCAGCTTCTGTTTAGCTGCACTTGTGCTGAATCCCACACAGGTGGGAGTTGCAATGGCAATGCCGCCATAAACTCTGCTGGAGAATGGAGTCTCTGGCATCCCTTCCCATGGCTGACTTCAAATACCTTTCTGAAACTTGATCTAAAATGTCTGTTTGTTCATCTCAGGCTTCAATTGCAAGTATAAAGCACCTAGTGATTGACTGAGCTTGTTTTTCATCAGCTGACATTACCCTTTATTACCTCTTTTGGTTTCAAGGTAATTGGTTTCAGACCATGGGCTTCGAGGACCTGTGAAGGAGTTTAATGAAAATATATATATATATATTTTTCAGTAATTCAACACCTAAAACTTTAAAATCTTAACTGACGACATACATTAAAACAAAATTTTAAAAAATCCCCAAGTGAGGGAAGAAAAAGAGCTTTATATTACAAACAATTTAGACTAATTTTTCTTCTGGGCTAAATAAGGGACAGCATTTTGGGGCTTCTAAACTAGCACTGCGTTTCCCAGTATCACTAAAAGAAGGCAGTAGGAACACTACTATGAGATATTGCCACAGCCCATTAACATGCCCCATGTATTATCTGGTGGGAAAGAGTAATAGGAGAGAAGGCTGGAAACACCTTGCGATGATAGCTCTGCCTTACATAGGTTCATAAAAGAATGAGCCAAGGTCCTTCTAACATCTGAAAATGGGAGGTCCGGGACATGCTGGCCTCCTTCCTCCATATCTCCTCTCCCCATGTAATTCTCGCTACTTCTCCAGCCTACTGTGATGATACGGTTATCAATCCACGAATAAATCTGGTGTTCAAATATTTATGGATAGGACTGATTAGTTCGAAAGAACAAACTACCATGAAAGACGTTGGAGAACCCAGTCTTGGAGATGCTCAAAGCTAGATCAATCTGCTGATGTATTAGTGATAGGATAACAATTAAGTAATAAAAAATCAATTCCATTATAAAGCATCTTGATGTAAAGGAGTTTGCTATGAAATTTCCCTGTGACCTTTGTTAATCTTTCTGAAATTGAATGTCCTAATCTTTGTATCTGCTAAAAGCCATTATAAATGCAGTAGAAATGTTACTGATAAATTCCTGCCTTCAATAAATCTCCAGTTACTCCTGGAGTTTTGAATTGTAACTCCTAAGTTTTGAATTGACCTCGGGTTTGTTGGAACAGTGTTGATGTTTATGGAGTTGAAGATGTAGTAATAGCTCTTTCATAGTTGGTATCACATCTTGCCCACCTCTAACTGATGTCACTGCAGTACCTCACACTATAACATAGCATGGTATTTCTTTTGGGTATAGTAACATGCTGGGCACTCATTTCTTCTTCAGGGACATGTTGGTCAGTTGTCTCATTCTCATGGATCCACCTTCCTCAAGGTAGAGGAACTAAACACAACTGAGTCCTAATACAAACCAGTACGCAAAATCCAAAGACTCTTAAATCTTACATATTTAGCATCAGCCCAGCCACTCTTTGGGGACCACATCTTTCCCTCTCCTGTTAATCCCAGTGCAAGATGAGAGAGGGGGGCCAAGTCTCCGCTGGCTCCAACTGTTCCCTTCTCAGGGATATAAGGCAGGCAGGAAGCTAGAAATAAAACAAATACAGCTCCTGTTAGAGCTTCCCCTTGATATACTCCTTGGAAAACAGTGAAGCCAGCAATAAGGTGGTCATAGTAATGCTCTGTAATTAACAACTGGTCAATGGCACAAATAGGACTACTCTTCTTGCAGACAGGGTTTGTGCCTGCTCCCAGACTAGCTGCAGTTTATAAAAAAATTGGTTCCCCTTTGAATTCAGCTTTGTAAGGAGTGAGAGGACCATGGCTAGTGGTGATTGCACCTATAAGCACATGGCACAACCAAAATGTCACTCTTCTCAGATCCCCATCACAGGCTTACCACCAGTCAAAGCTCAAAGTTCATTTCTCACTCCACTAAACATTGAGTCAAAAACTCCTAGAAACCATCTCCAAAGCCTTTTTCCCTGCCTCATCACAATGAATGCGTGGATTTGATGATCTTGGAGGTCTTTTCCAGCCTTCATGATTCCACAATTCTGTTTAGGACATGGCTTAGTGGGCATGGTGGTGCTCACAGTTAGACTTGATGATCTTAGAGGTCTTTTCCAATCTTAATGGTTCTATGAAATTTCTGTGGAATGAAGAGACCCAGGAAATCAAGGGAAAAGGAGGAAAGAGACCAGCCTGTTTCTTTTCTTTTGAAGAGCTAAGCAGCACAAAGCCTTATATTCTTCAGGCCTCACATATATAAATGTGGTTCTGCTGTCACAGCTGTGATCTACAGCGTTAGAGCAGTCTTCCATTCTACTTTTGCTAAAAAGAAGGGAAGTTGAACTCACATACAGTGCAGATAAGAGCCCCTGTTTATCCCCAAAACAAGTCCTGCACAGGAAGAGGAGATGCACTTTGATCACAATCGCCATACTAGAATGCCTCACTGGGCATTAAAACTGGGTGTGAGCCAGGATCTAAATTATCCAGGTTCAGCTCCTGTTTCTGAGAGAAGCTTCCTGCTTAATCTTGATCTGGTCAGCTGAGTCCCCAGAGGCCCAGCCTCAACCTTTCCTGACATTTCTGCTCACACCCAAGTTCTTCAATAAAGCCTCTACCCATGAGCTTGAAGAGGACCGAGTCCTGGTTTCTCACAACTACCATGCCAAGGGAACAAAATAATAACACCCACAGCTTGACTCATTGAGCCCATCCTTAAAAGAAACAGTTAAAAACAGAAGAAACATACAAGAACAACAAAACAGAAAACATAAACATAACAACAACAACAAACAAGCATCTTTTTACCATTAAATGCTTCAATAACTTGCTGGAGGGTTTCTAGGGATATTCCACTGTAGCCCTTTGCTAGGACATTGATCCTCAGTGCCAGCAGCATGCGAGACCTCTCTGGGGTTAAAGGTTTCCCCACACCTGAAACAGCAGCGGGCTCAGTTAGTAACCTGCTATCAACGGCACAGAAAGGGAAAACACCGAGCGATTTCCCATTACCTGCAGAATGCGACCGAACCAAATTCATTTGAAGCTCCCTATGAAGACAAAAAGAGTTATGTAAGAAACTCTTCCAAAGACAATTTTTGTTTTGCACAAAACAGAAATAGCGAAGCAGCCCCCTCTCGTCTAGCCACGGAAGTATAAGCATGCAGTGTGCAACACGCCTCTCCACAGTGTTCTGTCTTCTTTCTTTCCTCAAAGAAAAGGAGGAAGAAAGCTGCATATGAAACTTACATCAGTTTGCTGTTTGGAATGACAGTTCTGGCAAACTTCCCAAACCCTGTGGTGATTCCGTAAACAACTGCAAGAACCATACATTTCTGGTTAAGGAGAGAAAGTTTTCAAAGTGACCGACAAAAACAATTAATAGTTAGAGATAAAAATATTCACCCGTCTGTTCCTTTACAATCCTTTCAATTACTTCTCGTGATTGCTTGACTTTAGCTTCAGCTTCAGGTGTGAGCTAGAAAATGCGCATTTTGAGCATTATGTATCCTCATGTAATTCTAATTGTAGAAAGATAAACAAGTAATTTTTAGCCACATTTGTTCAGAATCTTTACCTTTATCTTGTAGAGCCCTTTTCCTAAGTTGACCAAGTCCTCCGTTGTTAAGCTGTTGCCATCTAAAGAGATATACTACACCGAGAAACCACCTCTTAGTTTGAGATACTTATACACATAACATTGCTTAATGATCAGAGTTACAAACCAAACCAAACAGGCCCAGCTCAGCAATGATGGGAAGCTTGTGCACACTCTCATCCACAAGACGGGAACATCGTAACAAAAACGTAATAAGGAAATTATAATACAGATTTCTAGGCCCAGCAAAACTGGCAGCCACCAATGTCATGAATAGTGCAGTGGCTGAACTCTCAACAAGCTCTGATAAATACAGACCATTACTGAGCTGTGCAAATCTTGGCCATTCCTACCTGTTCTGGTTCTCGATATTTGCTATATCTGAAAGTTCTGTAAAGGAAAATAAAGGGCAAGAAGGGATGTCACATGTGGTAGTGTCTGTTCGATTAGAGCTGGCAAAGCGTTTTAAGAACGAAGGAACACTTTAGGAACGTGGAAATCTAGAAAACTGTGCATCTGGAAATGTTCAAAGAAGGATACAAATGAACTCCTTCTGGCTGAGATGGTATGAAGTCTGGAGACATTATATCTCCTTCAATAACTAGAAGAGATAGGCAAAGTGAATAGGAACAGGATTTAATCATATTCTATGTATACACGAATATGTTATTAATTACAGCACATAACAGTAAGTAATATAATTTGCAGTTATCAGCACCAAACGTGTTTGTATGCCTCTAGGAAAATAACTAGCATTCATGTAGTTTCTTTAACGTTCTCTAAAGGTGAAAACCGGACAGTCCAATGCCTGGACAAATGCTCCATATCCCAAACAATCATCAGCAACACATGACATCATACACAGATGATTGTACACAGCATCCTGTAACTTCTAAATCCTAACTAGTTCTTACTAACAAAGGTTGCATTTGGTTATTTTTCCGTACAAATCCTTGACAGCGTCTCAGATACACCTTTAGATGAACTAAAACACAGCTGCCCACTCAGGCACCAACGCAATCGTTCTGTCACACATCGCCTACGGTTTCACTTACCAACTTCAACAAACTCATTGTCCTCCAGGGCATCCTCCACTGTATCATCAAGATCCAGCAAGCCGAGACCCTTGCACCTCCGAACATAAAACTTCACTTCTTCCACTGATGTTAATCCGCCGTTATCAGGTTTGTTCTTTATGTACCGCCTCACAGCTTCCTTTCCCAGCCATCCGACCGTGTTCGTGCAGTGTGGGCACGGCACTGCCAGCCATTCTCCTCGGACATGCACTGTGTATCGTGGCATGCTTCCTCCCCAGACTGTTCCTTGCTTGAGAGCGGCCGCGGTGCGAAGCAGCCTTACGCTCCCACAGGGCAGCCTGGAGAGCGGCGTCTAGCAGGATTGCAGTGTCCAGATCAGATAAAGGCAAAAATCCTCCCCCAAAGATCCCCACCTTTGTAAATAAGTGAGATCGATGTATTCAGCTAACTTTATCCAATCAAACCAAATCGAGGGAGCACACCCTTTTCCTGGAAAGAGAAAAGGAAGCTATTGCCACAGGATTTTTGTTTTTGCTGAAGATCAGGAATATAGAAGTGAAAATTTAGGAGCTGCAGTTTATGTATCAAAAATAGATAAATAAATCAGAGTAAGAGTAAATACAGCTGTTCTGAAAACTTAAGGGTTTACCAAGAGTTAACAGAGCTGTCACATGGCATTAGGTTACATGGATGAAAACTTCCACAAGGGACAGGGCTGGAAGGTATTTGGCCCATGATGGATTGGTCATGGCTGCTGGGATTGAAAGGAGATTGGACTACACCCATACCTCTCCATCCAGAGCAGGATGAAAGCGAGCAGTGTAAGACACTGCTCACTCCTGTGCTGAAGTTTTAGGACACAATCTTCTATTGCAGGTGAGGAGAAGATTCAAGAACTTCCCTCCATTACCCTTTTGCATGTGCTTGGGAAGATGTTGTGAGAACGGCACCCACAAATAACAGGCCACATCTGCACACCACCAGGACTGGTGCTGCTATGCCAAATTTCTTCTGCAGACAGATGCAAAGAAGAAAAGATGTGCAGAAATGCCAGTTAGAATGGTGCTAAAACAATGTTTAGCAATGACCACGCCCACAAAGAAGACTGGTGGAAGTCAGTGTGAAGGAGCCATCACCTCAGCAGAGCGGGACGCTACTGAAAGCCGTGTCTGCCACTGCCTTTCTCCTAGCTCTGGCAGCAAGAAGTCAAGATCAGATGGCAGTATGAACTCCTAACTGCTAAATCACTACATAGGATAGGGACTTTTATGACCAAAAAAGTTATCCCGAAATGAAAAACAATGGAAGTAAAGGCTTTCATTGCAATGGAATAGCTTGAACCAGTACCAGATATCCCCTCTTCCTATCAAAACCTTGTCTGAGAAAATCTCCATTCATTCAGGCACAACTGTAACAGGAGGCTGATAAGATTTTGGAGTGAATAGAAGGAACAGCATAGTCTGAAATAGAGAAAAATTCCTTTCAGTCTTTTCAGTGAAGTTTCCCACTGGAAGTTATTACTCAGAGGGGTAGAAACAAAAGAACTGAATGTCTCACTAAGTCCTTAACACAGGAAAGCCTTAACTGTTTAGGTAGCTTCTTTGCTATTCATTTAATGCTATTTTGGCTCCAAAAAAGCCAGTACTTCAATGAATTTGCTAAAAGATGTCTGACAGGTCATTAATTAGAAAGTTAATCTGATTTTAGTTAACATACTTAGACATACGTAGATTAGATCTGAATGGAAGAACCCAGAGTACCTTGATTTAGTAAAATCTAACAGGATGCATTCAGGCCTTAATTTATGTTAGAGCTGCTAACAGGAAAAGATGAATCTCCTGGTGAAATACATAGCTTCATCTACTTGAAAGCCCATACTAATTAAAACTCAGAAGAGAAATACATTGAATGAGTCTCCATTTCCATTCTCAGTGCTACCACGATTTATATCCAGTTTCCTTCCTCCTCTAGAATAGTACTTTCCTGCTCCCTGTTACTTCTTGATATGGGGTCATCTCTATGGCAACGAATTTAAATTATGCCAACTGATCCTTCCCAGGAAAAATTCTTCTCAAATTCACTTCAAAAAGTAACCCATAGATGGCAGTATTTATAACAGCTTCACCTAAACGAACCAACAACTAGGGGTAAAATAATTGGAAGAAACGCAGCCAGCCCTCTTCCTGTTTTTAACCTTATCTCTAAATTGCTATATCAGTGTGGAGCGGTCACGGTCAGAACTGTTTATAAAATGGAAATACTAAACAAATTCAAAACTGTGAAGAAATTGGAAGTTTTAAAAATACCACAGAATATCCCTACTTGGAAGGGATCACAAGGATCACGGAGTCCAACTCCTGGCTCCACATGGGACCATGCAAAATCAAGCTGGGCTGAACAAACCAAAGGACCTCAGCTACTCCTCATCTTGCCCTTAGAACCTTCACCATCTTTGGTAGCCCTCCTTTACGTGCTCTTTAATAGCTTTATGCCCTTGTTCCATTGTGACACCCAAACCCGCACCCAGCGCTTGAGGTAAGGCCGCGCAGCACAGAGCAGAGCAGGGCAACACCTTCCCTCACCCAGCTGGCAGCGCTGGGCCTGGTGTACCCCAGGGTACTGTTGGCCCTTTGGGGTGTCAGGGCGCACTGCTGGCTCATGTTCAACTTGGTGTCAACCACAACCCCCAGACTCTTTTTCCTGGGGCTGTTCCCCAGCCGCTCTCAATGCGCAGGTATAGCCTAGGTTGCCCCATTCCAAATGCAGAACCCAGCACTTGCTCTTGTTAAACTCTACGCTGAAGGGAGTCAGCAGCTCCTCCCCATTTAGTGTCTTTCAGAAACATACTTAGTATACCTTCAAGTCCCGCATCCAAGTCATTGTCAAAAAACATTAAAGCACTGTCCCTAAAACGGAGCCCTGCAGAGCTTTACTAGGCTGCTCACCAGCCTGATGTAAACCCATTTACTAGAACCCTTTGAGCCCAACCTATCAGCCAAACGTGCACTCAGTGCACTATATTTTTGTCAGGCTGTATGCTGGACAATTTGTCCAGAAGAATACTGTGAGAAATGATTTGCTGAAATGCAAAAAGATCACATCAATTCCCTTGGTCAATTAGGTGGGTAACCTTGTCAAAAAAAGGAGATAAAGGTCATTAAATAAGACTTTTCCCTGACAAACTCGTGTTGAGCATTGACCAATGACTGCACTGTCTTTCAGGTATTTTTCCACAACTCGCAGAATAATTTCTCCATAATTCTGCCAGGAACCAAAGTGAAACCGAGAGGCCTGTAATTAGCAGCGTTGTCTTTTTTGTCTTTCTTGAAAATTGCAACAATGTTTGCCAGCTTCCAGCAATTAAGATAACTATTATTTTGATACAGATCAATACACAGACAAATGAGCAATAAAAAGATTTATTTTTCAGTTGCCAGATACTTGAAGTTTTAATTGCATATTGCTACAAAAAAGAAAGCCGTGCCCTTTCCAGGTTTTTAAATTCCATGATTGACAAATGATTACATCTCAGAACATTTTTTTGTGTTCTACCAATTGCTTGCAAGAAAACCTTTCTCCTAGTTCCAGAGATTAAGTGATTTTTACAGTATTACATGTGGGTGCAAAATAGGAAGTATTGTGATCTGGAAGTCCATTTTGAGCTAAATTAGTACCAAAGCAGCAAAACATTTTATGGCATAATCAAGCATGCATATGAACAGTTTGCAGAATCAGTCTTTTTTTCAGCAATTAGAAAGCTTCAAAGGAATCAGTAAGTCTGTCACTCATCCTGTTTCAAGTCTTTGCCCACAAGCATTGAGGTGACTGGGTGCATACAGGCTCTATGCTCCAGGAATGTCTTGACAGCAAGATCTCGAGACTTGTCAAAATTGTAAAGGTCCCTATTAAAAAAAAAAAAAAAAAAAAAAGAGTATATGCACTTTTATAAGAAAAAAAAATCTATGAAAAAAACCAAACAGAACAATGGCTCAATGGATATTTTCTCAAGGTTTTGTTTTTCTCTTGACAGCCCCACATTTAGGGACATACTGGGAGACTAAACTTTCATCTATTAAGAAAACCCAGAAAGTGGAAAGTGGCTCTGAAGATAATCTTGTTTAGAAAATCCTGGATTGTATCACTATAAAGCATAACATAACACGTTACAATATCTAGAATTACTTACTCCGCTATACTAAAAATAGCGACAGCGCGAGCTTCCACAACCTGGAAATTACTTTTACCTGAACAAGGGTCGAGTAAACTTCATCCTGCCTTGTTCTGTTGCCATTTTTAGAGCCAGAGGAATTGCCTCTTCCCACTTGGACTGGATGCAGAGGCGCAGCCACCTGGAACAAATAAGAAAATAAAACTTTCATTTGCTGTAGTTAGCCAGCTTATGATTCCGCTCCCATAAATGCCCCAAGCAGTAGTGCTCATGGGAATGGAATTCCAGCATAACTTCAATACAGAATATTTAGCGCCCGAACGGCATGTTACAAAAGTGGACTTTTCTACATTATACGGAAGAAATGCTCCACAGTTTATCCAAGATGTCTGATGTTTTTCCTGAGGCTATCTATTTCTATTATATTACTGTAGCATCCAGTTGCATCACTCTGAGCTGAATTACACAGCACTTGTCACATGTGACCTAGTTATAAAATAAAGAAAACCACAAACGAAGCCTCACCAGCAGCTGGCATAGACTTGTTTTAAGTACAGGAAAATGATAGTGGAAGAAACAAGAAAAATACTGTATGCTTAAAAATAATTAGTTTTTTTTTAATAATATGGAATAAAGACCTCTAAGTTAGAGGTAAGGCACACTAACCATCACTACTCCAAATGTCTCCAGTACATAACAGTGGCAAAATATGCAAGTCTTCATGATTTTTGAAAAAGATGATGTCCTCAAAAATACATTCTTTTTAAAACAATGTTTTAACAACGCGTAGATACCACGTAGAAGTAAGAATCAAGACACACAGCTAAAGCCTCTCCTACTTGTTTAGATACTTCCTTTGATATTTACACTTAAGAGACAAAAGCTCTGTACTAGAAGATGTTAAGATGTGCCACCGTGGGTTTTTCTCAGTGTAATTTGGAAAAGGTTTTGTCACATCAGCAGAAGAGCTAGAACTCATTAGGCCAAACTAGGAGATCTGTTCCTGATTGAATACAGAAAGATTTTTCAAGAATCTTTGAGTCACGGAGAGACTTGTGATTGTATTGTTCAGTACCACCCCTAAAATAAATGATAAGGTCATCAGGTTCCTTTGCTAGCCTGAGAGATGAGAAAAAAGCACAGTTAATCCACTGCTGGTTTCTTCTTGCTCTACTAGACTATATTTACCCAACCCATAACTAACAATGCCACTTTGGGGAGCACGTTTACACAAACACGTACAAAACATAGTAACGACAGCATCAGTTCAGTGGAACAGTATGGCTCAAACCATTTATGAAGCAGGACAATTTGTTTTATGAAAGCATTTAAGGCTTAGAAAAAGTATCCATACTAGAACAAACCTGAATCGTATTTCAGAATTGCTTACAGCATTGAAGTCATATACTTGCTGCATTCGTTTGACATGCGACAACGGAAGAGGAGCCTGAAAAAGGCAATTGTGTAGTCAGAATAAGCCAGAGGCACACCTCAATCCAGATACTTCAAAAAGAAACAGGATCATTCTGGAGAACTAAGTTACATGAGATTTAAAAACCTGATCTGTTAAACTTGTTCCTTTCACCTTTTCAGAGCATTAGGGAAGGGGCAATGAGTAATCGTTAGCAAACTCCCACATTCAAGATTTGTAATTGCTGGTAGTACTGAAGTACCTTCATTCTGTTTCATTAACAGCTTTTATAGCTTATTTGCAGGTCACAAACTTCAAACATAGACGAATTCAAGCAACTTCTAATATTCTTTTTAGCTTTCAATCCAAAATAGCCCATACACCCCCAGTCAGCTGGAGAACCAAACTTAATCAGGGAGGTGTAGTTGAACATTTTAGTGATTATGCATGGTGAGAGCAGGTTATTTTAGCAAGACTTTTAAAAAAAAAAAAAAGATGGACAATTTAATTCCAAAGATTATTTGAGTCTCTGTGACTGCTTTAGTGATATCCTAATCAGCATTCCCCATGCATGCATTTACCTCCAGGAGCAACAGTGCCAGGAACTCAATCAGCTGATGAGATGATATTCCCTTCAGGTCTGCTGAGCTGAATGAACCCAGATCACTCTCTTTTGCCTAAAAGCAAATAATTACTTAAGTTTCTAACAGGTATTCCTAAACATAAACAGGAGTAACTTTTTGTTTGAACATCTGCATTTACATCTGCATATACATGTCACACAGAGCTGGTTGCATGCCTTATGAAAAATGTTCTGCACTTCACACACAGAAACCACAGCGAATAACAGAACTACTCACTTTGATCCATCTTTGGCTCAAGGCAACACAGGCATTTGTTAGTGTCATATCATACCTGTCAAAGATTAGAAAGAAAGGATCACACCTAGGAAATAAGAAGTTTCTGAAATGTTTTTACAAGATACTTAGGAATTATTTGCAAATGGTTCCACTTTTTTTTCATTGTAGGCTCCAATTCAATATTGGAATACAATTTACAAACGTTCTATTATCATAAAATGTATTTTTGCTTTAGTTATAAGCATTCTGTGCATAAGTAACACTATCTATTGATCCCTACACTTCTAAAATGATTGGTATTTGAGCATGTGATGCTTTATTATTCGTATATTACACCATGTAGAAGAAAAGAGAATATTGTTGTAACAAACTGTCAAAGAAAAAAAAAATACCTTTCCTGGCAACTTGCAAAGCAAAATGAATTTCCACCAGCATAAAAAAAAAAAAGGAAATTTTAATAACACTTTTTTCTCCTATATATAACATATATCAGTTTTCATATAGTGCAAGGCCATTTTCTAATAAAAGGCTTGTGGGAAGACTTCCACCCTGTTTACAGACTGCTTCGTTATCATTTGGAAGATAATCAGCTGGAGAAGGAACAGACATAATGTAACAAAATGTAGCTTACGTAGGTTTCACTGGTGGCATTCCTGGAGCATGCAGCCAAGAGTTCCAGTCAACTTTATCCAGAACATCTACCTACAAACAACATAAGTTCTTAGTGAATTTTAAGAGTCATTTTTAGAGAAAAGCATACCCTATGAAACCAGTTTCCATTTTTTAAAAATACTTCCAACTACTAAGCAAAACATTCTAGAAACAGAATACTTCCAGAAAACAAAGCAACTCACATAATGCAAACCCATCTCTGTAAGATTCCAGACTGCATAATATTAAGATCTTGAGATAAAAAGGAGAAAGAAAAAGAACTGGTCCTTAAAGGTCATTCCTGAGCTGTGTCACATCTTCACATAATCAAAAGGTTTTCAATATTACCCAACCTTATCCTTGAAGTAGGAGTACAAGAATGTCTTCCAGTCTTCGGTTACTATGCTCTTATATGCAAACTGCTGAATATAAGCCTTCAAGAAGCCCATGAAGACATCTAATAGTTAAAAAAAAAAAAAACAACTGTTTCAGTGTTTGAAATTAACATGGAAAAGAATTATATATGAAGCCTAACTAACACTTACCTGGTCCTCCAAGAAGTTGTTCAAGGTAAAAAAGCAAAGCAAATCCTTTCTCATAAGGAACAGATGAATAGGCAACATCAGGATCTACTTCATTCAGATTAGGGACGAGGTTAGTTATGGGATTTTTATCTCCAATATTATTTACCTGTGACAAAGACATAGAAAAATGTAAATAGAAAGAATAATATTCTATTCTTGAAAAAAAATTACTGCTAATCCTATTTATAAAGATATCATCCCGATATCCAAATCACTCTCTCTCATTCTTAAGTTTTGAATCTGTGCAGTTTATTGAACTTCTTTTTCTCATTTTGCTCTATCAGTGTCCAACCACAAATCAAACAAAAAGATGCAAGGATCAATTACTTCACATTCCTGTTATTCCTGAGTAGTTAATTACTGTCACATATGTTGCAATCATGAGAACCTAGGGATTATTTAACCATTTCTTAACAAACTACTTGTTTTAAACAGGCGGCATAAAAGATAAAAAAAACCAACAACATGAAAACAAAATAAAACAGGTAAACTGCATTACCAGAGTGAGAGGCAGCTATGTTGTCACAGACTGGAAGTCTGAAAACTGAAATTTACCTATGCTGCCTAACCTGACAAAATTTAACAACCCTCCTAGACAGTAATAGATTTGGAAAATGTTCAAGTATAATTCATTACACAGGAGAAAAAAAAAATCGTGTATTTGCATCTGGCACTGGCAATTCTGGTGGTTACACTTGCAGATAAGCTTGATGCTCTAAGGGACGTAATTTAGTGATGGGACCCAGTAGACTGGGTCAATAGTTGGACTGGATGATGTTGAAGGTCTCTACCAACCTACATGATTCTGTAGTTCTTTAGTTTTGACAAGCTTTCAGCTGCTTACTAGTATGTGAACAGGTGACACTACAGTTTATCCATATTTGGTAACAACCGAGAGAGTCTGGAAAGAAGTTCATCCTTACAAAACAGCTCAAAACATTGCAAAAAGCTTTATTTATTTTCTAAGCTATTTATCTTGGGAAGATAACATATACCTTAGAATCAAAGTTGGGCATCCTCTGGTAAGAAAGTGTTGACATGTAGATAAGCCTTACTTCTGGGAACAGTGAAATCAGCTTTATTTTATTTACAAGGGCCACTCTGAAAGTAATGCTTCCTATTTTAATACATTGGCCTGTATCATCAGAGGTGGATGGTGGTGGTATGGCAGCAGCGGTCGAACCCTCCCGACATTATTCCATTACATTTTGCTGCCGTGCAACAGATGGCAGCAGAGGGGCAGTGTGACAAAATGGCATCTGACAAAGAAGTGCATATGAAGCAAAGGCGTGGAATTGAATTTCTCCATGCAGAAACAACCGCACTCGCTGACATTCAGTGATGCTTGTTGAACATGTATGGAGACCAAACAGTGGATGTGAGCACAGTGAGGCAGTGGGTGGTGCGTTTCAGCAGTGGTGACTGTGGGTCACCTCCACTGGCACAGATTTTTAAGAGCGCAGTGTGCAGGCTCCTGTTTGTTGCTGGCAAAAATGCTCAGCTAATGGTGGAGACTACGTTGAAAAACAGTTCTCCGTAGCTGAGAATTTTCTCTATCCAATAGTGTTATTGTGCTCGTGGTATCTCTTGTAGTTTCATGGAAATAGATAGGAGGCCTTACTTTCAGAGCAACCTGTGTAGGTATACACCTAAACAAAGTTATCAAAACTTTGAAGATATTTACCACATTCTGCAGTTCCCTCCAACCTCCCAAGGCTTTGAAGTGCCTGAACTGCTCACCAAACAACCGACCACCAATCCTGCGTTCCAGGTATACAGTATGTCCCTCATTCAGCCTGGAAACATATTGATAATGTCAGCACCGATAGGATGGCAAAATGAATTTCACTGTTCTCTTTGCAGATTTTTAATATACGTTTTGCATTGCACTGAATATCATACCTACCAAAAATGCTCCCATGTTTTGTTTGTTACCAAGTTTCCTGTCCAACTGTGAGAGATTTCATGAGCAATAACCTAAAACAGAAAACAAAGACAGATCTGTTGTTTAGACTCTCTTGAAAACAATCAAATCCCAACAGACTGGAAAAATTCTAGCGGGATTACCGCACTACGTTCCCAAGGCCAACAGACAGTCACACATCTGTAAACTTTTCCATATAAACATCAGTGGGAGGACTAACGCTATGCAATCAATTCTCTATGAAATGATTTTTAAATTTGTAGCTTGCAAATCATAATGCCATACTGATCAACAAAAACCATTCCTCTGGTAGCACTGTGCAGGTACTTGTTTATGAAATCACATTACTGAACACTGGAAACACGTCAAGTAATGGACTAACATTACTTCCTCACATTTGTTTGACTGCTGCAGGGCTGGGATGTTCTAAAGTGGTAAGCAGGAAGAAAACAGTTGCCCCCTAAAAGGATAACGACGCATGATACATTAAAAAGTACCCATGTCTAATATTTCAGTGTTCCCGGGACAACCATTGTAACAGCAATCATTTTCATTTTTTAAAGCAGCGTTATCCGTCTAGTGGAGAGACTTATGTGATAAAAGAGCATCCAGAGTACTCAACCTACTGGACAAAACTAGAATTCATTCAAATTGTACTCATGATTTTCACTTTACAAGAAAATTGTATACAATGCAAGTTCTAACTCACAGGCAGATATATTGAAGAAGCTCCCTACAAACAATTAAGAAGAAAGCAACTCAGTTGTGATTTTTAAACATATCTATGTTTAAAACATATCTATGTTCCTGTATAACACAGGACAGGAAAAAAGCTACTGAGTAGCTAACTGCAGACCCCTACTTATTAAGGCAGATGTTATTTTCATCTGTTCATTATGTAAAATGGTTGTTCTAGAATTTATTTAGAACTAAAACACACCGTGTAAGACTTTTTGAATCACTATGTTAAATTTTAATTCCCCTGATGAGACTAAATTCTCAGACATTTGTTACAAAGCCATATGCAAATTCAAGCTACATTCTAATTGAAGACATGAACTTATTTTGCACTTACATTTGATAGAGATCGATCACCTGCCTACAAAAAGAAGAAAAAAGGGCAATTGTCATTTCAGGTAAAACTCAAAACACCACACAGATCTTTCTGGACAGAGGATTAATACAGTCTGCAGATAAACCTCCATCACACAATGGATGAGTAAACTCTAAGGAAAGGTTGACTTTTACCAGTGTTACACTTACCAGTAGGGTAGGAGTTACAAAAGTAAGGCAAGGATTCTCCATACCACCGTAAGGAAAAGAAGGTGGTAAGACTAACAAATCATACTGTCCCCACACATAGGGTCCTGCTAAATCTTCAGCTGTTTGCAGCATAGCTTCAGTCTGAAAGAATAATTCACATTAGTTTATGATATGATTTCTGACTACAAACATTAGAGAAGTTATAAGCTACCGACCCCGCACCTCATTCTCTCTCACCTTAGGATGTCCCACGTGCAAAAAAACCACAACACCGTGCATCAATACTAATGTTTTTAGTAGTTCTATGTTGTGCTAGAACAGCAGCATTTTGGGGGTGGGAAGAGGAGAAAGTAGGGCTACAGATGAACAAAAATCTAAGCTACAGCCTGTTCCTTTTTCAATACTAAGTAAAAAAATTCGTCTAAAAAACATTTTTGTTAGTTACCTACCTCAGCAAATTCATAGGCCGATTTATCCACTAGCTCCTTTTCAGCCCACACCAGTGTCCTTGGTCCAATCTTTCTGTTGGAAGTGAAAATGCCAGTAAGACACTATGAACTGGAAAACATTCTGTGGGAAACTAACACAGAAAGTACGTGTTTAATGTGCTCAGGGGTAGCCCATGATGCTCAAGAACCTCATTACAGAATCTTCCTCACCTTTTTCTCTCCAATGCTAAAGTGACACTAGAGTTGGCTTTAGAGAGAAAAGAAACCACAATCATCTACTATGCAGGACAAATAGGCAATGCATTTACAGACATTAAAATGCTGTAAAGCCCTAATACACAGGCATCGCTACTGGCTTGATTAACACATCCTTGTGCAGGTAAGCAAAGAGGCTCAAGCCTTCATTTTCTGCCTTTTGTACACCATCAGGCTTATTTGTTGCCAGAGAAAAAAATATATACTTTTCCTTGAGCTAAAAAAAAGCCCTTAGTGGTTCCAATCAACTCTAAAGTCTTCACAGTTTATCTTAAGGCGAAAGTATAATTGAATAGAAAAATGCTGCAGGCGTGAAGCAAGATACACGTGGTCTGATAGAAAGACTTCAGAAAGCAGTAATAAATTCAAAAAGATGCAGTACTGTAGAACAATGAAATTCAGTTTCAGGGTGAAGAGAAAGTTTACTTACTTATGGGTTCACTGAACCTCTCAGACTTAGAAAAACTAGATCAAGTGACCAAAGAAAAACTCACAAAAATAACAACAAAAAAGTAAAACCTGTGAATTCTTTTTCTTAACCATTATTAATATTTAGACTTTGTGCAGATTCACTCACCTGCTTTCTAAATCTCCAACCACTAAAGCAATTAAGTAGGAAGGTATGGGAACCTAATGGAGAACATTAAAAAAAAATTACCTTATTTAACGTGAGCTATTAACATCATTGATTCAAAGTAAAACAAAAATACATGAAGCGTATACATTTCCTCCATAGCTTTCTGCCTTACTTTATAACAAAGGTACTGTTATTTCTCTCCAAATGATATTTCTTCATCTACAAGTACTTGTTTCATTCATCCTTCATAGAAAGGACACACATTTTTTAAGTGTTATTTCCACTTGAAAAGAAAAAAAAACCTGTAGCAATAAAGGCATACAGAAAACATCACTGGTTTGGTAAGCGTTCAAAAGAAAGTTAGTTTTCCATATTAATTCCAGTGCCATTAGATTTGACAGAAGGAGAAATTAAGAGATACTGCACAGGTAAAGGGCAGTTCTATCAAGCAAAAAGATAAATGAAAAGCTGTAATTAACTCAGGAAAACAGGAATATTTATGAATACAAAAGATTCAGCAAAGTCAAATCGCATGTATTTGATTTCCAACTCTGGCATTAAAATAAAACCAAAGTATTTGTTGTTTCTATTAAAAAAAAAATCAAAGCTACATTATCTTGATAAGGAAATGGTTTCTCCCAGTGCTCTAAAAATGAAAGAGGATGATACAACCCTCCCTCATCCATTTTACCATGATAAACACTGAGAAATACATAAGACTTCAAAATATCATTATTTAGAGACAGCCTTTCAGAAAACTGTATTCCACTATTTATTAGCCTCAAACTATTTCAATATTCTTTATTAAAATACCCACACAATCGTATTTGTTTTCATTTTACACGTTAACACAGCATATTCTGGAAAAGATTTAAGTCCATTGACTTGTGTTATAGAGAGGTTATTAAAAGATTATCAATAAATTCCCACATTTTGATGCCTGATTAGTTAAGATGAAGTTTTGAAATGTCTTCAAATCTCAATGGCTTTTGGGCCATAAATCCATTCTACAGAGGCTGCTCTCCACCACCCTTCTCCCAGGCCTGGACCAAAGGAACAAAAAAGTGGCTCTAGGTAAGCTCAACATACATACATATCCAAGAATTTGATGCATTTGACAACGTTAAGATTGTGCAGGTCCACCCAACTTAGCAGCAGTGTATTTCTAGATAACATACAACCAACACAGGAGCCTTATACACTAAACCAAGAGTGGAAAATGCTTTTGGCTCTACAGACCAGGTACAACACTGTATTGAAGAGCTCAGGGATGAGGTAACTTTGTTTTCCTCTCCTCTCCCCTCTCTCAGGTTTCACATAGCAGCCAAATCAATCCAACAGCTGCTGCAGTTCAGAGGTTCCACTCCTCTCTCCAGCCACTCAAGTCCCTCCCCCCGCGCACTTACTCAGACCCTCAGTCATTCAGATCAGCTTATTAAATTTCTCTTTGCTTAATTTTTTTCCTGCCTATTCAGCAACCTGAACTAGGCTCACCACAAACACAGGATCACAGCCTAAACGGCCGTGAGAACAAAACAGCCAGGAGAGTAAGTTGAGACTGCCACGTTAGAACAGCGGAATTATTAAACTAGCTGCACAACACAATGAAACAGTAATCTTTAATTAGTTGGAGATGCTTTCCATAAAAGCAATAAGACCTTAGGCACCCCTTTACTAGCCTGTAGCGCTTACATTCTGACTGAATCGGTATATCTTTCGACTGCTGTCCTCTGGGTCAGGCATCTCTCCGTCGCGACTGGCACTCATGAGAGCCACCAACTCTTTGGGAACAGAGACCTGAAAGAAGGTCGTGTGACCATGAGGAACTCAGCTGGCATACAGTGTTATATAATATACTAGAAGCAGCTGGAGCAAAGAGAGCAGCCCAGATATGTCCTATTGGAAAACTTTCCCCCTCAAGTAGAAAATGTTGCCTCAGGGGCTGGCAATACCAAATTAACCAGGACTACCTTCAACAAGTGTTCAAAGTTTCACTTTCCTCTGACTGCTGATCATCACAACGCACATCTCCCTTTTTGCTTATTTCAAGCAATTGGATTATTTATGCCACCACCACAAAGACACCCCAGCTATGTAGCAGAGCACATTACTGGAGGCACACAGGAAAGCCATTTCAAGTACTTTTTTTTTTTTTTTTTAAAAACTATGCAGCACTTTTTGGCAGCTACCACAAATAAGTAAATAAATAATAAAAGTCACACACTGTAGTGTTTGTCTTTATTTAGACACGTGTCTTCGGTTCACCTACCTCAGCATAGTACGTTAGTTTCACAGCAGGTGTGTCTTGGCAAGGAAGAATGGCTCTGCAATGGTTAGCCTGGAGAAAAAAAATAAATCAGCTGAAATGTAGCTTTCTCTTGCACAAAGGACTGGAAATAAATCAAATTAATCTATCATATTAGAAATCTATACAGCTTCCGCAGAGATTAATGAACCACAAACCAATACTTGGTCATATGTAACTTACAGTAGTTTTCATAATTAAAGGTTTTTAAAAAGAAATAATGGTAGGTAAGACATCATAACAACACACGTTGATTGCAAAGGACTGGGCAAGCTATTCTGAATGTCCCTGTTTGAGCAGGGTGCTTGGACCAGCTGACATCCATGGGTCCCTTCCAACCCTACCTTTCAGTGGCTGGATGTTCTTCAACAAGAATACTGGAGAGAGTAAAGCAGTTCTGGACTTACTAAATTGCAAACATATAATAAAATCTCAGCAATATGCTGACTGCAGTGTTTCTCTTTACAGCCTTCGACACACACAGTTATAGGCTGCTGTACTTTCCCCTATTAGATCTCCTCCCCTGCTTAGAAACTGGGGGAATTACAGTAATGCGTAACAAACAACTAAGAAAAATCAGTCAACTCTACCTGGCACTGGCTGAAGAGAAATGGGTGTTTCTTTCCAGAAGTTTGCTCTGGAGTAAACCACTGGAGAGCTGAAGACTTTGGAGAGCTTTCAAAGGAAATTTCGATAATTGCTTCTTGTCCCCTGTACAATAAAGAACATTGTCAGACAATCTTCACATGACTTGCAATCACTCTTGAAATTCCTCTAGGAAGCTTTCTGGAAAACAGTCTGCCACAGTGTCTCAGAAGCACTGAGAACAATAAGAAGAAACAACTTCTCCTTTTCAATTATCATAGTAAAAGTCATCTGTTTTGTTTCAATTTTTATGTCACAAGACATGTCCATTCTCCTTTTCTATAGTTCATGGAGAACAAGGATTTTTTCTTTAGACTCCTTAAACCTGCTAAATTCATAGTTTTCCTAAAACTATGTAACATCGTACACATAAATATAAAAAACCCAATGCAATAAGCAAACAAAAAAGCATAGAAAGTCTATATAGAACATACAAGCCTTAATAACAAAGGATTTGCACATTCCGTAAATAAATAAAAAAATAAGCAGTTGATGTTATATTCTGCAAAAGCGATCCTTAAGAAGAAAATGGTTATAATTAGTAATTACTGCACACAGAAGTACTTGCTGAAAGTGCCAGGCTATACATATCGCTCTTGGGAATTAACAAACCAAACATACCTCAGCACAAACTCTAGCTAATCAGAGCCGGTGGACACTAGATAAGCTGACCAGGTATACATATCTAATTTATAACCAGCGCTCCAAAGTACATGTTTGAGGGCAAAAGAAAAAGCAATCTGTACTACCATTAGGCACAAATGCTTGCTGAACAGTCAGGCTTTCAGTTGTAACTCTTCACTTTCCTATCACTGCTTTATTTTGATTTCCTGTGCCTCACACAATTCCTTGTCTTCACCCAAGATTAGTCTCTATTTGCGACTTTCTTGTTGCTACAATGAAGTCTAACAGTGAAAAAAAGCTCAAAGTCTAACAAAAGAAACAACTTCCTCTGTCTCCACTTTTACCTATTTGTTCAAGGACTTAATTATTTCAGTTTCACGTTGACTCATAAGTGGTTCCCCAGAAGGGACAGATGCACTATGATGTTCCTTTTTCTTCCACAATGCTACGAATCAAAGATGAGTTCGTAGAGACAGCAATCAATTTTGAAATGAAACAATAAGAAAACAACTTACTGGACAATTTAATTCAAACAAGGGGACCTCTTCATAAATCACAGCTTTTGGCTCTAGCAGGTGAGATGATACCGAGTTGTAACACACAAGGCAAACTGCCAAAAACGTTTCAATTTGGCAACAGCTTTTTACTTCGTGCAACTTAGAAGAGGTAGATTGCAGTCACAAGCCCCTCTTTTTAGGGTACTTGGGCTAGGTAGTACAATAAAACTTTTAATATTTGAGAACACATTCCTACCTAATCACAGCTACAACCTGCAATTCTACGGTAACACAGGGTCAGTCCTTGTATAAAGGAAAGGCAAACAGAGTCCGTAGCTCTGCAGGCTCCATCCTGGAGCAGCTCAGAGCCAGACGGAGTACAGGCAGCTGAGCACGGAGGAGTCCTACAAAGAAGTGCTGAAACACTCCGTGTCACCCCGCTACATTTGCTAGATGTTTTGTGCCCTACGCGAACCTCTGCACGTGGGTGCAGACTCCCAAAGGTTTGCCTCGCTACTGAAGGCCAAACATGAAACTCACCTACTAGATCGCACACCGCTCTGACTCGTCCCTTTGCAAGCTTCACCCAAAGACCCCACGGGCAGAAAAGCCGCTTACGTGGCGCATTTTGGAAACCACCTGAAAGAGCGGGCACGGGGCCTACCTTCTCATCTCAAAGGGCAGCGTGATTTCCAGGGGGGTCCCCTTGAAGCTGTGCTTTTCTCCAAAAGCAAATTTTGCATCCTGTCCGTTTACAGTCACTTTAAACACCTGGAGGTCTTTTGTATCCAAGACCTGGAACAAAGCGAATAAAGTAAGAACTGACGCGGCCTTCCTTGCACCTTAAACACGAGTCTGCCTGAAGAGGGAAGCATTTACATTTTTCAGGTAGGAAGGCAAAGCAACCATGCCGAGCGCTGGGAACTGGACTCTGAGGGCAGCGATACTGAAGTTAAAGGCTGAAAGGGGAGTTCGCAGGAAACGAAGCAAACAAATCCCAGGAGACCAAAACCTCGCTTTGTTTATATACATAAAGCTCACGAGGCTCGCATTTTAAATTGCACTATCTACGAAAGTAGCAGGCAGAGTAAAAAGATGGGGAGAGAGCCGTAAGCGCGGCGTTCTAATGTCTTGTTCCTATTCCTTATTCCTCCTTCGCCATTTTAAGGGGAAAACACCGCCGGCAGGGATGGAAGAGCCAGGAGAGCGGTCAGTGGAGAGGCCGGGGCCAAGAAACGGAAAAGTCGGAGCGCACCAAGCTGACCCCGAACCCCCGCGCCGTGCCCACTCCCGCCCCTCACGCCGGGCCCGCCCGCAGCGCAGCGGTGGTCGCTCCCGCCCGCCCCCCCGCCGTTACCAGGCAACGCAGCGCATCCCGCTCGGCGCGCACGGTGAAGGCCGCCGTGCCCCGCAGCGCGTGCGCGCCGAAGTCCACGCGGCAGCGCAGGTGGAGGTGGCGCGTGAGGCAGCAGGAGGGCGACGCGAAGGAACTCGGGTCCGACGCCGCCATCGCTCGCACGCGCTCTGCGCCCCGAGCGGCCGTCGCGAGCCATGCCGCCGTCAGCGCCCCGCCCACCGAGGGCAGGGGCAGGGCGGCGCGGGGCTCTGGGAAGCGTGGTTCTGCGCTCGGCGGGAAGGGCTTCGGCAGAGCGGGCGGAGAACTACGATTCCCGTGGTGCATCGCGGGAAAAGAGGGAGGAGGGCGGGGTACGCCGGGAAACATAGCTGAACCAATGAGGGAAGGCATAGAGCAGGAAGAAGGGATGTAGCGATGACTGCGAAAGCGTTTGTTGTACAAGTCCTCGTTAGTATAGTGGTAAGTATCCCCGCCTGTCACGCGGGAGACCGGGGTTCGATTCCCCGACGGGGAGGTACGGTTTTTTTTTTTTCCATCCTCGGTGTTAAAAGTAATTCTTTGTGAAATCAAGGCTGCTGCTACCTAAAACAAAACAAAACAAAAAAAACAACAACAAAAAAAATCCCCCTGAAATTGTACCATAATTTCAGGAAACAGGTGTGTGCAGAAAAAAAATATTCCAGTCCTCGCTGCCCACCTCTTTCAGGACTGGGCGGCCTGCATGGTTTGTGGTACAGCCCACTCAGCTGCTTATCTGAACTAGCACGTGGGAAAGTACTTTCATATTTAAGCAGCTCAAGCAGCTGAACAGAGATCCAATTAAGCCTCCCCAAAACATTCAGCTTTCTTCTTAAAGGAAGCTGGAATACAGCAGCCACACCAGAGCCCATGTGGAAGGAACAGTGGGCAGAGCAGGTTGTGCTCGGCCTGTGCAGCAAGCACACGAGTTAGGGGTTACACCGGTGGAATCACCTCCTTTATCATGTTGAAGACTGTCTCTAAAAACTTAGCTAACAATGTATTATTAAGTCAAGATGTTCTTCATTAAGACACTTGGTATCCTTTAACTAATGACATCCTGGAGCAAGTAGACCTTGAGGAAGACGTTAATCAACATGTTTTGAGGATACTTGCCAGCTTGTCAAGAAAACTCAAGGTCCATCTACCCTTAGCTGAAGCTGAATTACCTTCATTATAATACTAACAATCATGGCCACAGGTAAAAAAGACCCTTACACAGGTGAAAGCCCTTCCCCTGAGAATGCGTAGTAATGGAAATACTGAGTCAGTAGTGTTATAATTGTAAATTACTAATTGTAAAGAGGATGAGCTTGGAAAATTACTAACTTTGCAAGTTTTGTGTATAGATACAGCGCAGATAGATAGTGCTGTTTGGTGTGCTTGATTTGTGGGAAACCACCAAGCACCCAGGCTTGTGCAAACCTGAGATAAATATGCCTCTCGTGAGCGTGTGGATATTGACCTATTGCACATGAAAAACGAGTCTGCTTTTCGGACATAAATGTGGTAAGAGTGAAGATTTGTTCTGACACAAAGTTTGGCAATGTAGGGTGATTGCTCCTGGCAGGACATTGCAGAAACCATAGGTGTGAAATTCAGGCTGCAGAGCGTAAACCTCAAAATGTGGTGCACAGCAGGGTGAAGGCCGTGGGCCTCCTGGAGCACCTCACAGCCTCGTCTGGGTGCAGCCTTGAGAGGACAGCACGAGCAACATGCAAGGAAGAGGGGCTGTGATGTGGAGCACCTTCCCCAGGGACCCAGGAGGTTTGCATAAACCTGCTGTAGAGGATGTCTGTGCAGACAGACCCAGACAAACCCAGCAGGAGAGGAAGGGAGTCTCAGCAGGCCTATTGCTTGCGTGTATTGCAGAAGGAACAAAAACCGATCTCCGTTTTGCAATATGAATATTCTTCCATGCCTGCTTCCCTTTCTTAAAATCCACATATATGTCATTGCTAACAGAAAAAAAAAAACAATTTTGTATATACGGCTGCTTGTCTGTTTATTTCAAAGCTGAGAATGGACCATAAAATAAGATCTAAGAACCATTTAGTAGCTCATATATGTTGGCATCAAGTCAGGCAATTTCTGCTGTCATAAAGCAATAACAGATTAGAAGAGCAATTCCTTCCAAACAGAAATACGCTGACAATGCTTTGCAGGCATAAAAAAGTCTTGCAAGCACTTCCAGACCTGCTTAATCGGGGTTCCCATGTCCACATTACACAGGGCACGTGCAAAGCTACACAAGAGACAAGTGGCTCTACAAGTGCAGCTTCTACAGTCCTGGAGAGCCAGTCTCCTTGACGCATGGGCAAAGGTAAAAGGAAGGGCGTTGTGCAGGGTTTTATGAGGTTGGCCCATTTTTATCTTACCAAACATTCAGTGAGAGCTAGTGTTGGTGTCACAGCTGTGGGGAAAGCTTGGCCAAAGCAGCAAGACACGAGCAGACTGGGAAGCAAACCTTGCACCTTGCTGATGGATGGGGCAGCATGGTGGCACAGCAGCACCTGGAGAGCTTCAGCCCCAGCATGTTAGCTGCACCTGGTTGGAGCATCTTGTTGAGGCATGCTGAAACCCTAGGCGCTTGGAACTCTGAGTTTTCCATCTGCAGTGTGTTGTATCTATGTACGTGTTTAAATATGTGCCTTGTATGTGTGCTTAACTCTGCCACACTTTTCAGTGAACCTTTGTCAAGACGATTCTTAGAAGGCCAAAAAAAATTGTTTGCAAATGTTGAAAACTGCTTTGTGTCAATAGTAACAAGGAAACAGGTTAATGAGAGCAAGTTTTATGTTGTTGGTTACTCCAAGGGAGCACCTTTTAAACTTGAAAATGATAGCATAATTTCATGTTTTAAGCCTACCTGAAAGCAAGTTCTGGCAATTGTTCTAGGAGACACATAAGCATAATGAGCTGCTGAAAACATGCTAACTGTGTTGTCACTTAGAAAGAACCTAATAAATAGGGAGATCAGTTAAAGCAGAATAAAAAACATTACTATAAATGCTCTGTGAGGGCCGATAGAAGGAACAGACCCAGGAAGACCTTTACCACATTGGGTACTGTTGCACTGTGTTGTATGGGTGTCAGTCAGGAAAGGTTTATCTGTTGTTACCAAAACTTCTGAATTTTGCAATGGTCAAAGGGTTGTAGTTGCTCTGTATTTCTATGAAGAAATGTGTCAGTACGTTTAAAGCAAGAAACAAGTAACCCATGAAATAATGGCTTGCTGTTTTTGATAAAATTATTTGGCTTTTATTTCTTTTGATTCCAAAAATGGTTTATAATCACAAGGGCAGAAGGGATGGATGAAGAAAATGCCATGAAAGGCAGAATTTAAGTGTATACATGGGTGGGATTTTTCCACCTATTTTTACATGTCTGAAAGAGAGTATTTAACCCAATCTGGCAATCTGAGTTTATTCTGTAGTGAAAGGACTCCTTTGAGGCTGCAAAATTTAGTATTTTCAAAGTCTAACAGCATTGCTCGCATTGCTCATTAGCCTGTAAGACTACAGCCTCAGCAGCAGTGCTACATGCTTTGGACAAAGGGCTGGGCTGGGGTACAACAGCAAGTGCTGGTATTAATCATTCTAATGGCAATTTTTCCAAGCTTTCTTGCAGGTCGGCATGTCCAATGTAATCGTGATGAACAGACTGTTTAGGAGGATACAAGCCCTCTACTCCACCTTGATTTTTCTTCAGGGACTTCTGGTGCTAAACCTGATAAGAGGAGAGGGGCTTGTGGTTCCCCTCAGAAGGTACCGACACGACTTGCGCAAGCAGCTGCTACGGGCTCCCCATCCCCAGATGGTGGACTAGCCAATTATATAAATAGAAAAAGCATCCCAGAAGAATTTCATCTTAACTCCAGAATTTTATCTTGTCCTCATTAGTATCCACTAACCACTGGCCCTGAGGATGCTAATGAGCGCTGCAGCCTCCTTGAGCACGGAGGGCTCTGGTTGCTCCCCACCAGCCCCATGATGTGGCCAGCCCTGGATCTGTTCCTGGGAAAACATCTGCATAAGGACAACAGCTGGTCCGTGGGCACTGCCACCACCACTGCTCGCCTTGTGTGGGGCTGTGGGGCTGCACCCGTTGGTGTCAGCGGTAGCAGGGTGTCCCCAGCCTCCAGGAGCAGCCGGCTCCCATGGAGCGTGATGTGGGGTCTGTAAGCACAACATGCCGTTGAGGAGGGGGTGATTCAGCCCTTTCATGTACATTTTCCAGTTTCTTTACACAGGTCTGGATCTCCAGGTGGTGCATGTTGCTGCAGCCCTGTTCAGATCAGCACAGCAACACTAATGGAAGCCAGGTGCAGCGCTGCCCTACCCACCAATTAAAAACCACCCAGGCCAACATCAGGCGTTCAATCCCAATGCACACTGAAGTTTTATGACTCCTCCAGACTCTTCCAGACTAGCCTGGCCTCTTTCCATGTTAGCTTATAATATGGGTAAATTAATTGTCCACTTTTTCTCCAGTATCTCTTAACGTATTGAGCTATTAATGTTCAAGCATAATGGTTTGCAGAGAACTTTATATTTTTTCTTCATGAATGGACAATAATGGATCCAGGTTCCTAGGACAGGTGGAAAATATTTTAAAGCAATGCTTTATTAATAGTTTATCTTTCATTTATTTTTGAGCAGCTTTAGAAGGCCTAGAAGGCCTATTTTATTTCTGGTGTTTGTTTTTTTTTTCCTGAGAAAGAGTGTTTCTCAGTCCTGTTGTCCCTGCAGAAGCCTTCAACCATTTCATACAGCTGTATTTCCACATTTCAGATGGTATGTTAAATATAATTTCCCTCATCCTTCCTTTCATACGGAAGGAATCTGTTTTGTAATTTTTTCACTTCCTACTTTTTTCTGATTGTTAAATACTTTTGCACAGTCTTTTTTTAAAACCTTCCATGTTGCTAGACATGCATACAGCTGACACTGCCAGGATGAGGAGTCTCAGCTTTTGGGTGCTGTGTTTAAGGTACCACAGAGTGACTCATCTTGATTCAGAACTTAAGCATCCAAAAATCATGATGCGTATTTGAAGACATTAACCCAGAATTTTGGTATATATTATTAAGTAACTAACTTTAAAATTGTCATTTGGAGAGCTTGTATTTGCATTTCAACACACAAATCATTTTTACCAGCTCAAGGTGTGAAGTGTATTTTCCTCTCCAGAGGGTGTTATTTAGCTGTGTACAGTTTGGCATCCTCAGTGTGTCATCATGCCATGATCAGGAAAGGACAGTTCCCATCAAAAATCCATACGACGCATGGTTCTCTCTTCTGTTAATTTGAGCCTGCTTAGTGTTTTGCTGTTTGTTTTTCAAATATTTTCCTTGAAAAAGATTTTGAAATCTCCTAGATGGCAACACTTCCTCTTTCCAGCCATGTTATTCACATCACCAATGGTGGTTGCAGCGACCTTCTCTGTCTGAGAGCTGTAGTGCACACACAGCTTATGTTAATGTACAGACAGAACTGTACGATGTGAAGAAATGGTCTGTGTTTTCTATGAATCTATACCTATCATTGGCTTCATAATCCTTCCTGTTGTTCATTTTAAAGCATCTGCTTCTGGATGATTGGGTCCTTTCTGTGCCTTGAGGTACCAAGGAAACAAGCTCATACTAAATCTTAAATATCTGAGAATCTCCACTGAAACAAAAGGGATGGTATATGTATTTAACACAAAGCATGTTTGTAAGTGTTTTGCTTGAACAGAACCCAGATGGTATCTTCTCGCAGAATAAACTCCATGATCACAAAAGGGGTTTTTATTTCTGTTATTTAGGATCTGGAGGTTTCCAAGAGGTGGTTTCATGTCTGTTTTTATAGGGCTCAGCTTTAAGTGACCTTTTCCTTAGGCACCAGTACAAACTGACCTCTGGATAAACTCAAGGTGTTGTTTTAGGAGTAGCAGTGCTACTTAATGGTGCCTGGATCTGATGCTGGCTCCCACCAACATGCACAGAAATACATCAGTCTCCTCCTGCTTCCACAAGAAGCAATGGCTTCAGTGTAACACACAGTAAGTAGGCTCTTGAGCTCATTGTCAGGCCAATGGTCCACATCTGTAGATTGGTAGGTTGGATTTCCTGCCCATCCTTTTTCTTTTTAGCTGAACTTGCTTCTTTGAGTCTTTTTGATTCCTCGGTAAGATGTGCAATTCTTATGCATGTAATTATCTAGATATTTGTCCCTTAAGTCCAATTTCAGAGCGGAAATGCAAACCAGAGCATGAACATAAGCAGAAACTAAGTAATTGCGCAAGAAAGTACCATATTACCCAAAGGCTTTGGCAAAAAACAGAAGTCTTGTCCATCTCTTCCACTGATGCCTTCACTCAAAAGTAGAGCAGAGAAGAAATATTTACTAAATAGCAAAAGCCTCCATTAGGGTTTTGGAAGGAAAATGTAATCACATGCTTTCTTCTTTTCGGTCAGTGTGACAGTATCTCTCTGTACCTCAGATATTTATGAGGTTGCAGAGGGCTTGCTTACTTCTTCTGCCTGGTTTACCGCCTTCAGATTTTCTGCAGAATTCTCCTATTAACACAGCACCAAGTAATGGAAACTTTTATAAACCATTTGATTTTACACTTCTGTCCCCTCTTATATGTAGACTTTGAGTGTGATCTGAAGACTTAGACATTGCGTCAGAGCAATGTTTATATTACTGCACTTGCTTACGTGAAGTAACCAGTCCCTCCAAATTTCAAAGACTTTCTGTCTGGCACAGAAGAATTACACTTTTTTTTTTTTTTTAAAATCAGAATTCGTCCCTGTGACCCTTGTGTTAGGCTTTGCCTGGCAGCAACATTGGCTTCAACTTCTAGAGGCCAGGCTGTGGAAACTGAGTTATTCCATGTCAGTATTTTCCACAGTAAACAGTGAAAGATATTTAATTATATGATACTTTGTTATAGAAGGGGGGGGGGGGGGG